>NW_025747130.1:0-62500 GCF_021184085.1 Oncorhynchus gorbuscha
CGGCTATATGTGAGGGTGAAGAGTGGCGATAGGCTTAACGTACCCTCAGCAGGCCCTGCTGGATGCGATGGCCCACCTCGTCCATGCTGCGGCCCAGTTTGTGGGACAGGGGAGCCAAAAATGGGGTCCTCTTTAGAGAGCAGAGGAGATGTGAGGTTCACCTGTTCCTGCACGCCCTGGAAAACATAGACATATATGGCACAGATCCAGACAAGTATGTGCAATCCCATTAACAAGCGGGTTTGCTTTCCCCTTCCAACTCACCCGGAGATGCTGGAAACCGTGGATACTATATGGGAGCTCAAACACTCTGGCACAGTCAGGCTTCTCCAGATCCGGGGGTAGAGGGGACCTAAAATCTCGTAATCCTCAGGGCTGAAAGAAACATCCATAGTCAAGGTCCAGGGAACATTAGTGTAGTGTCCAGCAGAAGAGGGGGAACAAGAGCAGAAAAGGTAACCAGTGGTTGACTTGTATCATGGAGCTGTTTAAAATGCCTGTTGATGTAGGACATGTTTATCTAGATGTGAAAGACAAGCCATCATGGTTTATTCGATCAGAAATCTTTGTTGATTTCTCATCACCAGGGTGTCATCAAGAATACTTGTCCTCTTGTAAACTCCCTACATTCTCCAATGTTCGAATATCACTTTGTGTGTCCTAATAATGACTTCTGACAGTATGTAAATACTTCCATTGTTTATTTGTGGGCGACAGGTAGCCTAGTGGTTAGAGCGATGGGCCAGTAACCAGCAAGTAGCCTAGTGGTTAGAGCGATGGGCCAGTAACCAGCAAGTAGCCTAGTGGTTAAAGCGATGGGCCAGTAACCAGCAAGTAGCCTAGTGGTTAGAGCGATCGGCAAGTAACCAGCAAGTAGCCTAGTGGTTAGAGCGATGGGCCAGTAACCAGCAGGTAGCCTAGTGGTTAGAGCGATGGGCCAGTAACCAGCAGGTAGCCTAGTGTTTAGAGCGATGGGCCAGTAACCAGCAGGTAGCCTAGTGGTTAGAGCGATGGGCCAGTAACCAGCAGGTAGCCTAGTGGTTAGAGCAATGGGCCAGTAACCAGCAGGTAGCCTAGTGGTTAGAGCGATGGGCCAGTAACCAGCAGGTAGCCTAGTGGTTAGAGCGATGGGCAAGTAACCAGCAAGTAGCCTAGTGGTTAGAGCGATGGGCAAGTAACCAGCAAGTAGCCTAGTGGTTAGAGCGATGGGCCAGTAACCAGCAGGTAGCCTAGTGGTTAGAGCGATGGGCCAGTAACCAGCAAGTAGCCTAGTGGTTAGAGCGATGGGCCAGTAACCAGCAAGTAGCCTAGTGGTTAGAGCGATGGGCCAGTAACAGAAAGGTTGCTAGATCGAATCCCTGTGCTGACAAGGTAAAAATATGTTGTTTTGCCCCTGAACAAGGCAGCTAAACCACTGTTCCTAGGCCGTCATTGTAAATAAGAATTTGTTCTTAACTGACTTGCCTAGTTAAATAAATGTTAAATTAAAACAAATATATATTTGTTTGTATAAAAATATGTTGTTTTGTGCTGTAGTGTCATGACCTCTAACATATGTGACGTGATCATCCAATGCTTATATATTGTATGTTGTTGAAAATCACCCCAAAAATGACTCATGTCATTGGTCAATGTCAATGATAAGATGAAGCCATTTTGGAGCACGACCAATGACGGATGACATATGTCAACATCCCTTATCAGTGCTTCCCCTTGATAATGAGTTATGTGAGGGCACATTAGTAACAACCAAATGATTGGTCAAGAGTACACAGCCTGGGCTTACCTGATGTCTTTACTCTCCAGGGAGATGTAGGTACCATCGTAGAGATCCAAGTCTCCCAGGGGTACTTTAGCCATGACACAGTCGGCATCCTCTTTATAGTGCCTCTGCTCCAAGCCTGTGTCCCTGTCCTCATTCTCCTCAATGTGAATCTTCTGAGCGACAAGCTGCTTCTGAACAAAGCAGGGGTCAGAGACATGAGATTCAGACATTTCAGTGGGACTTGATTTGGAAGCAATGCTATATCTCCCTGGAACATGAAGAAAGGAAGACAGGTTGCGCCATCTGATGTGATCCAATATATTCTTCACTAATCAATGAGTATTAAATGACTATTGAACAGCTGTGAATATTGGAGATATTGCATCTTTCAAGTAAGGGAGAGCACAGCAGTATAGATGTTTAACACAGTGGCCTTGGACTAACATTGTAAAACCAGGAAGTAGAGCAATAGGCTATAAGCACTGTGAGGTAGTCATTAAAAGATGATCATCACCTCTAACTTCTTCAGGTAATTGACACGGGTCTCCTGTCGCATGAAGATGACAAGGTCGTGTGGATGTTTAAGATTCAAAGGAGAGTCAACCTGCAAAAAAAAATGAAAATGTTAGTATTAAAATAAACAGTGACAGTACTTGTTTCCACTCTATGACTCGACCCCAAAGTCTAAAGACCTCTGAGTCCGCTGACCACAGTACACGTGAAGTGAGACAACACCAAAACACAATTGAGGCAGAGGAACCTGGCTGATTTGACACCGTAATTTCGTAATAGTAGCAGTTGGTCATCTTTGTTTTTTCCCCCAATCCATCCATTTGAGATAGTTTGGCCACAGCTGAACATGATGTCAATGGCTAAATAGTCTGAACATTTAATGTCCTTCTAAACGTCACTTGTAAGTGGATACTTTAGATTAGTTGTGTATAGCTACAAAGGTTACATCAAATATTATTTTATTTAAACCCCTTTTATTTATGGGCTTACATCAAGCCCGAATCACAATTGTATATTCAATTCACTTAGCTTCGATGCAACCAAGAGAGTTTTGACATTGTGCTGGATGTCAAAACTATTGGTTGCATCAGAACTACTAGTTAGCTGGATGTGCCGACTCTGAGTCTGTCAGCTCTGTTGTGCCCATTATCTTTGAGCCCAGTAGCTAATTAGCTAGCTTGCCAACCTACTACCTACCAATCACCTATCACTAGTTTGCGTTATTTTAGATTTTCTAGGATGATTGGATGCCTTTAGCTAGTTAGAGCTAGATAATATGTAAGTTAATTCTGGCTTACTCAGAAACCCCGTTCTCTAACTAACTTAGCTAACGTTATTTATCTGGGGGTCAGCATTGCTGCATTACTGTGCTAGCAAAAGTCCCAGAGAGGAACTTATAAGTAGTTAATTGGCAATCGATGGTTGACAAGCTAGTATGAGCCTTCAGCCGTGTTAGAAAATGTTAGCAACAGTAAAGTCAAAGAAACGGGTTCTACCTATATGTGATAAAATCGTTAGCTAGCTAGCAACATACGGTTATAAACACGGGCCGTTAACGTACTTGCTGTTGAATTTTTCCATCTTCAGTGACAACCCAGTGGGTGGTAGCTCCTCCGGGTTCGGCCAATATTATACAGAGTAGGATAAAAATCTTCCCTTGAACTGACACTTTTCGGGAAACGTTTACATAAGGCAGAGACCCAGAACTGATTTTCCTGAGGTCCGCCATTTTTCTGTCTTCTTTACAGATGTGTTGTGGCAGAAGAAGAAGAAGAAGAAGAGGCCTAAAAAAAGTTAACTTCCTGTGTGTCACTTCCTTGTTTATTTTTTTTTATATTCCCTGGTCTAATAGTTGTTAGCTAAAACTAGCTACCGAGCAAAAATGCCAGGACGTTGTTCAGCTTTCAACTGTAGGAATACGTTTAAAAATGTTAAACATAAAACAAACAAGGTTACATTTCACAGGTAGGCTTTCAGCATCTGATTAACGTCGACATTTGGCCAGCTAGCTAGTCAGCTTACGTTAGCTACAGTGCTTGGTTAGCTTGTGTAGCTAGCTTACGAATGTGACATAAATGTTAGTTACCTTATCACAAAGAACGTGTAACTTCTAAAAAACTGAACACCCCTTAGTACCCCGGCCTAAGTGCTCGCTGTTTCATCCCTGTCTTTTTCGATTTGCATTTCAAACTAACAATAACAAAGCCTCGCCACTCATTTTGGTAAATAGATGAGGGATGGAGCTGGAGAAATGTAACTACTGTCAAATTCATAGACATAGCTATGAATGCAAGGACTGACAAGAGTGACCATCCATGATGTCAAAATTATAGTTTTAGCAATGTTGTGAGGCTATAAAGTGTTTGTTTACAATTACACTCTTATATTTTGGGTTCTGATTGGGTATGACAGTTGAACTAAGCACATGGTGCATTTATAAGTTATATTCTTCAAGAATCAATGGTTATATATAATTAATTAAAAAGTTCAAAAATGTATGTTACAATCACAGATTGCCCTGTTGTTTACATTTGGTTCTTTCAACATTTTTCCTGTGTTAACAGCTTTCCAAAGCGTGATCCTAAACGAATAAAAGAGTGGGTGGGTCAGATGAAATGGAAAGACTGGCAGCCAACCCTCATTCCTTACTGTGCTCAGAGCATTTTGAGGAGAGGTGCATGGATAGAACTGGGCAGACAGTGCGTTTACGTGATGATGCAATACCAACTATCTTTGCCTTTCCTAGTCACCTACAAAAAAAGGTATTTAGTATACCTATTTAGTATGCACACATGACTGTAAGTCGCTTTGGATAAAAGCGTCTGCTAAATGGCATATATTATTATTATTATTATATTATAAATTGAGGCAGGTGTGTTGTTTTCATTTCAACTATTAGACCTAACTGAGTCTGGCGGTTGTGAATTTAACATATGAGGGATTCTTGAAACGTGCTTTGGCTTTGTTGGTTGAGTTGAACTTTGTGTTTTATTGTTGAGTTCTTGTAGTTTCAGAAAACAGCCGGAAGGAGGAAAAGAGTAACCTTGGTGAGAAATGCAAAATTTAAAAAATGTAATACTGTACTACCGGTTTTCCATTGGTGTTGCTGTTTACACTAAAGGATATGTAAACTGTAATACCGGTTTTCCATTGGTGTTGCTGTTTACACTAAAGGATATGTAAACTGTAATACCGGTTTTCCATTGGTGTTGCTGTTAACACTAAAGGATATGTAAACTGTAATACCGGTTTTCCATTGGTGTTGCTGTTTACACTAAAGGATATGTAAACTGTAATACCGGTTTTCCATTGGTGTTGCTGTTAACACTAAAGGATATGTAAACTGTAATACCGGTTTTCCATTGGTGTTGCTGTTAACACTAAAGGATATGTAAACTGTAATACCAGTTTTCCATTGGTGTTGCTGTTTACACTAATGGATATGTAAACTGTAATACCGGTTTTCCATTGGTGTTGCTGTTAACACTAAAGGATATGTAAACTGTAATACCGGTTTTCCATTGGTGTTGCTGTTAACACTAAAGGATATGTAAACTGTAATACCAGTTTTCCATTGGTGTTGCTGTTTACACTAATGGATATGTAAACTGTAATACCGGTTTTCCATTGGTGTTGCTGTTAACACTAAAGGATATGTAAACTGTAATACCGGTTTTCCATTGGTGTTGCTGTTAACACTAAAGGATATGTAAACTGTAATACCAGTTTTCCATTGGTGTTGCTGTTTACACTAATGGATATGTAAACTGTAATACCAGTTTTCCATTGGTGTTGCTGTTTACACTAATGGATATGTAAACTGTAATACCAGTTTTCCATTGGTGTTGCTGTTTACACTAATGGATATGCCACATATGTATTTCCCTTTTTGATTCCACAAATAAACATGTATTTTGCCTCTACTGGTGATTTCAGTTTCCAGAGGATCCTGTTCCTGAGGAGTCAACACAACGGGAGAAGTCTCCACCCACCTACTTAAACCACAGTATATGGCACCCAAGTCGTTTCCATGACGACTACTGTGTTCCACAGGTACAAAGTCTTATCTAGATTTTTTTAAACAAATATTTAATTCATGTTTATTTATTTAGTATTTATTTGTTTTTCAGAGTATTGACTGGGCTGTAAAAGACATGCCTAAAGAAGTAAGTTGTGAGTTAGCCCTCATTATGAAGCTGATTGAGCTCATCAACATTGTTGGTTTGGAAAGGGTTCCCCTAATTCCTTACAGACCTTACAGAACAACCATGTATGTATCTTTTGCCAAATATTCCAAATGTTTCCATCCAAACAGCTTAATGCACAGTACCTGCTCAAGAATCCCAGGGAGGAGCGTGTTGAAAAGTAGTGTCACCGTTACTCCCAACCAAAACGATGTTAATGAGGCCCAGACCTCTAGGGCCAGTTGCGTGTATGATTACAGCATCCTATAAAGGTCTTCTATAACCTTAAACCTTTCCATACACGTGCTTTAATAACTGAACTCCTGATAATTTCAGATCTCATCTGCAACTTTAGAAAAGCAAGGTCTGATCTTTATCCCCAAGCACGCAATCAAGGTAAGGTTTCTGACAGACCATTGTATTCTGGACAGCGGGCAACAACATTATTTTGACCCATGTCAACTTAAAGGGTTACTGTCGTGTGTATTCCCCAGCCCATTACTTCATGTTAATGGATGTGCATATAACTACACATTATAACTACACATTATAACTACACATTATAACTACACATATAACGACACATATAACTACACATTATAACGACACATATAACTACACATATAACTACACATATAACTACACATTATAACGACACATATAACTACACATATAACTACACATTATAACTACACATATAACTACACATATAACTACACATATAACTACACATTATAACGACACATATAACTACACATTATAACTACACATTATAACTACACATATAACTACACATATAACTACACATTATAACGACACATATAACTACACATATAACTACACATATAACTACACATATAACTACACATATAACTACACATAACAACACATATAACTACACATATAACTACACATTATAACTACACATATAACGACACATATAACGACACATATAACTACACATATAACTACACATATAACTACACATATAACTACACATTATAACGACACATATAACTACACATTATAACTACACATTATAACGACACATATAACTACACATATAACTACACATTATAACTACACATATAACTACACATTATAACTACACATATAACTACACATTATAACGACACATTATAACGACACATAACTACACATTATAACTACACATTATAACTACACATTATAACTACACATATAACTACACATATAACTACACATTATAACGACACATATAACTACACATATAACTACACATTATAACTACACATATAACTACATATATAACTACATATATAACTACATATATAACTACACATTATAACTACACATTATAACTACACATAACTACACATATAACTACACATAACTACACATATAACTACACATTATAACTACACATATAACTACACATTATAACTACACATTATAACTACACATTATAACTACACATTATAACTACACATATAACTACACATTATAACTACACATATAACTACACATTATAACTACACATTATAACTACACATTATAACTACACATATAACTACACATAACTACACATTATAACTGCAAATGACTTTATCTGAACCAGATCAAGGAGAAATGGGATTGGCTGACAATGGATGTGAAGGGACCATTTCCAGAGACCAAAAGTAGACACAAGTTTGTACTAACTGTAATGGACTACTACTCCAAATGGATGGAAGCCTACCCCATGAAGACCAACAACAGTAAAGAGATTGCCAAAATCATCTCTGACCTCATCTCTCGCTTTGGCTTCCCTGTTGGAATCCTGTCTTGTTTGACTCGAGCACACATTTTAGAGGTAAGAGATGCATGCATGCATGTATGGATGTAAGTGTTACTGTACTGCCCTAAATAAAATGTTTTGGGGGGAAATTAAGTGTTGCACTAAGTTATCTCATGAATATTAAGTACCATGGGTGGAACCAAAATAATTTTCCAATTGTTTCGCTCTGAACAAAACCATCATTTGTGTAGTTCCATTCCACTGTTCTGACCGGCAAAATAAAGTTTCACTGTAAGGTGAATAAAAAATGTATTCAGCGTATGTGACAATCAAATTTGATTTGATGTTCAGCAGGCAGGCACTGGAATATGTTTCTGAGTGACAGAGTGAGGGCTTTGCATAGACGCTTTGTAGCATTTTTTTGTGGGCCTGGAAAGTAAAATTACTTTATTAACCGGTTCCCATGGTTTTCAAACAACTGTTCTGTTCCGGAACAACTTTTGTTCCCTGTTCTGATTCTGTTCCTCCAAAAATGTTGTTGTTTTCTGGTCCTGTTCCCTGAATTGGTTCAAACCCCTGTTAAGTTCCCCTTCTCTTTTTAAATTTTACAGATCAACTTGGCTTTGGGTGATCTGAAGAAACTGACATGCCAACTCATATTCTACCGTCCTCTGGGAGTGTCACTGGATCCAGTAACAAAGTCCCTTGTAGACCGGTTTGTCCTCCAATGTACCTTGCTACACAGCCACCTGATTCTAAAAGCTTATACTATGGATACTAGTCTACTAAATCGAATTGGGATGATTGCAATAATCTTTTGGCAGTTTACTGAATCCAAACACATGTCATGCTAGCCCAACTGACTTGCTGACTTGTTATTTTATTTTAACTAGGCAAGTCAGTTAAGAACAAATTCTCATTTTCAATGACGGCCTAGGAACAGTGGGTTAACTGCCTGTTCAGGGGCAGAATGACAGATTTGTACTTTGTCAGCTCGGGGATTTGAACTTGCAACCTTCCAGTTACTAGTCCAACGCTCTAACCACTAGGCTACCCTGCCGCCCCATTATAATAGGCATGTGTTTTGTTTTAATACATTTTTCATCATATACCTGGACAGGTTGGTGTCAGATTTGGTGAAAGAACATCCTGATCGTTGGGATGTTTACCTGGCTGCCAGTGTGTTCAGCTTCTGCTGCAAAGAGCACCCCACCACCAGACAAATACCCCTGTCTCTGCTGCGCTGCGGAGGGACTCAGTCTGTCTCCACCTCACCAAGAAAGCTGCCTGTAAGTTGGAGACTGACAGTGTTTACACTTTACCACTCCTACAACAAAACATACTCATATTATTGATTCCCATTGAATGAATGAAGAAAATGCACATAGAAATAGAATTGTATCATATTTTAGTTGAGCCTTTATACTGACTTGTGCTTTGACCAACCTGTTTGCATTGAAGGATAATGGGATAAAAGGAAGGACCTTTGTCATACTAGATGCCCAGCCACCTCAAAGGGAAGTCCGTGTGGAGTGCAATCAGTGCAGTCAATGGAGCACGGTCAGCCAGGACTCAGAGCTGAAGAGATATGAGGAGATGAAACTTGGGGATGAGGACTACACCCACACCTGTGTGAGCTGCAGGGTGGCCATGAGCTGCAGGGTGGCCCTGGAGGTCATGAGGGGTTAGGAGACAAGGACATGAAGAACTGGATGTAAATGAGAAAGCTTTTCAAACAAAGACTGAAAAGACGGAGGATATAATAAGGACGTTGGACACCAAGTGGTGGTGAAGGAAGAGATTGCTGTTGGAGTGAAAAAAGGTTCCTAGGGGAAGAAGTTTGAACAATAAGAGTTTATAATGTGTATATACTTATAAGTTTCTCAGTCATAAAAGTTTTTGGAATGAAATAAAACGGTGTTGTTTTCAAGTTGTGTGTGCTCAAACAGTAGATTGGTGTTTAATAATGCATTTGGGCAGACATCTATATACTGCTTCAGTGCTTCATCATTTCTCTCTTATTTGGGGTATTTTAGAGAATGGAGTAGTTGCAGTCCATTATGGGAACCAGAGTATGGGAGAGTGGGCATGTTGAAAGGACAGGAGTAGGTGTGTTGAAAGGAGCTCTGCTATAGGTTAGTTAGACTGTTGCTTACTGTGACTATCACCTTGATGTTGGCTACTAGGCAGCTACTTCCCACTCTGTTGGGGGACAGTAGACAGAGACATTTGATTATGCTGAACTGGGGGGCAGCGGTCTATGGCCTGTGATTTGAAAGGGTCAAAGCGGTGAGGGAGGAGCGCCCTTCTCAAATGGAACAGTAATCTGTGCCGCTGGGTCATGTCAACAAGGCAGCATTGTGCATCGTCTAGAAACATGCATCTCTTTTTCATAAAATACACATTTAAATGAAACTAGTTTCCATTTGGGAGGGCAGATATGGTCCTCTGTAGTTGGTAGAGCATGGTGCTTGTAACGCTAGGCTTGAGTTCCATTCCTGCTCAGAACACCCATACATAAAATGGATGCACACATGACTAAATTTCTTATGGATTATTTTATTTTCTGTATTTTTATTTAATAATATAATAATATAATTTGCAAGTTCAATAATATAATAATAATAATGGTCCTTCTGTAGCTCAGTTGGTAGAGCATGGCGCTTGTAACGCCAGGGTAGTGGGTTCGATTCCCGGGACCACCCATACGTAGAATGTATGCACACATGACTGTAAGTCGCTTTGGATAAAAGCGTCTGCTAAATGGCATATATTATTATTATTTTTATTTAACTAGGCAAGTCAGTTAAGAACAAATTCTTATTTACAATGACGGTCTACCAAAAGACAAAAAGGCCTGCGGGGACGGGGGCTGGGATTAAAATAACAATATAGGACAAAACACACATCACCACAAGAGAGAGACACCACTACACTACATAAAGAGAGACCTAAGACAGCATGGCAGCAACACATGACAACACAACATGGCTGTAGCACAAATCATGGTACAAACATGTTAATGGGATTTATCTGTTAATTGAATGATTTGAATATTCCACCCTGAAACCACATAATTGTATGGAATTGATTAGAATGTATAAAATTATAATCAATAAATGTGTAGTTCTAGTCCGAATTAGGGTAAAACAATATAGCTAATGTTTGTCTTTATGGAATTTTTAAGACAGACTGAGCAAAATTCGTCGCCGACCTGACCAGAGATTTGGGAGAGAACAGGGAGTACGGCTCAAGGTCTCCCTAAACTCTGTCGGCTGGGTAGTGAGGACATTGTGTGCGTCTGTTTGTTTGTGTGAATGTGTGTGTGTGTGTGGGCGTGAGAAGTCAGTATAAAATGAATTGTTTTGTATTCTTGACTTTAGAACGTTCCCGTGAATAAACCTTTTTGACTATTTTTGTCATGTTTTGTCATTAATTATCATGTCTTGTCCCTGTGCTTCCCCTTCTATTCGTTTCCCTCTGCTGGTCTTATTAGGTTCTTTCCCTCTTTCTATCCCTCTCTCTCCCCCTCCCTCTCTCACTCTCTCGCTCTCTCTTCTCTCTATCTTTCCGTTCCTGCTCCCAGCTGTTCCTATTCCCCTAATCATCATTTAGTCTTCCCACACCTGTTCCCGATCCTTTTCCCTGATTAGAGTCCCTATTTCCTTGTTTTCCGTACCTGCCCTGTCGGATCCTCATCTATATTCACCGTGCTGTGTCTATGTTTTGCCCTGTCGTGTCGTGTTTCCCTCAGATGCTGCGTGGTGAGCAGGTGTCTGAGTCTGCTAGGTTCAAGTGCCTTCCCGAGGCAACCTGCAGTTCTCGATCAAGTCTCCAGTCTGTTCTCGTCTTTACGAGTAGTATTATGCTTTTTGTTTTGTAAAGTTTATTACTGGATTAAATACTCTGTTTTCGCCAAGTCGCTTTTGGGTCCTCATTCACCTGCATGACAGAAGGATCCGACCGAGGAATGGACCCAGCGACTACAGACGCTCGTAACACTGCCGTCGAGATCCAAGGAGCCATGCTCGGCAGACACGAGCAGGAATTGTCTGCTGCTCGCCATGCCGTGGAGAACCTGGCCGCTCAGGTTTCCGACCTCTCTGGACAGTTCCAGAGTCTTCGTCTCGTGCCACCTGTTACTTCCTGGCCTGCCGAGCCTCCAGAACCTAGGGTTAATAACCCACCTTGCTACTCCGGGCAGCCCACTGAGTGCCGCTCCTTTCTCACCCAGTGTGAGATTGTGTTTCTCTCCAACCCAACACATACTCTAGAGAGAGAGCTCGGGTTGCTTACGTCATTTCACTCCTTACTGGCCGGGCCCGAGAGTGGGGCACAGCTATCTGGGAGGCAAGGGCTGATTGTTCTAACAATTACCAGAACTTTAAAGAGGAGATGATTCGGGTTTTTGACCGTTCAGTTTTTGGTGGGGAGGCTTCTAGGGTCCTG
The DNA here is from genome assembly GCF_021184085.1 of Oncorhynchus gorbuscha. Taxonomy (NCBI): domain Eukaryota; kingdom Metazoa; phylum Chordata; class Actinopteri; order Salmoniformes; family Salmonidae; genus Oncorhynchus; species Oncorhynchus gorbuscha. Next base: position 12,167 of record NW_025747130.1, read on the forward strand.
GCTTCCCTATGCCAAGGTGATCGATCCATAACGGATTATTCTATAGAGTTTCGTACTCTTGCTGCCTCTAGTGACTGGAACGAGCCGGCGCTGCTCGCTCGTTTTCTGGAGGGACTCCACACAGTGGTCAAAGATTAGATTCTCTCTCGGGAGGTTCCTTCCAGTGTGGACTCTTTGATTGCTCTCTCCATCCGCATAGAACGACGGGTAGATCTTCGTCACCAGGCTCGTGGAAGAGAGCTCGCATCAACGGTGTTTCCCTGCTCCGCATCGCAACCATCTCCCTCCTCTGGCTCTGAGACTGAGCCCATGCAGCTGGGAGGGATTCGCATCTCGACTAAGGAGAGGGAACGGAGGATCACCAACCGCCTGTGCCTCTATTGCGGATTTGATGGACATTTTGTTAATTCATGTCCAGTAAGAGGCCAGAGCCCATCAGTAAGCGGAGGGCTACTGGTGAGCGCTACTACTCAGGTCTCTTCATCTAGATCCTGTACTACTATGTCGGTCCATCTACGCTGGACCGGTTCGGGTGCTACATGCAGTGCCTTGATTGACTCTGGGGCTGAGGGTTGTTTCATGGACGAAGCATGGGTTCGGAAACATAACATTCCTTTCAGACAGTTAGACAAGCCTACGCCCATGTTTGCCTTAGATGGTAGTCATCTTCCCAGTATCAGATTTGAGACACTACCTTTAACTCTCACAGTATCTGGTAACCACAGTGAGACTATTTCTTTTTTGATTTTTCGTTCACCTTTCACACCTGTTGTTTTGGGTCATCCCTGGCTAGTATGTCATAATCCTTCTATTAATTGGTCTTGTAATTCTATCCTATCCTGGAACGTATCTTGTCATGTGAAGTGCTTAATGTCTGCCATCCCTCCCATTTCTTCTGTCCCCACTTCTCAGGAGGAACCTGGCGATTTGACAGGAGTGCCGGAGGAATATCATGATCTGCGCACGGTCTTCAGTCGGTCCCGAGCCAACTCCCTTCCTCCTCACCGGTCGTATGATTGTAGTATTGATCTCCTTCCGGGGACCACTCCTCCTCGGGGTAGACTATACTCTCTGTCGGCTCCCGAACGTAAGGCTCTCGAGGATTATTTATCTGTGTCTCTTCACGCCGGTACCATAGTGCCTTCTTCCTCTCCGGCCGGGGCGGGGTTCTTTTTTGTTAAGAAGAAGGACGGTACTCTGCGCCCCTGCGTGGATTATCGAGGGCTGAATGACATAACGGTTAAGAATCGTTATCCGCTTCCCCTTATGTCATCAGCCTTCGAGATTCTGCAGGGAGCCAGGTGCTTTACTAAGTTGGACCTTCGTAACGCTTACCATCTCGTGCGCATCAGAGAGGGGGACGAGTGGAAAACGGCGTTTAACACTCCGTTAGGGCATTTTGAGTACCGGGTTCTGCCGTTTGGTCTCGCCAATGCGCCAGCTGTTTTTCAGGCATTAGTTAATGATGTTCTGAGAGACATGCTGAACATCTTTGTTTTTGTCTATCTTGACGATATCCTGATTTTTTCACCGTCACTCGAGATTCATGTTCAGCACGTTCGACGTGTTCTACAGCGCCTTTTAGAGAATTGTCTCTACGTTAAGGCTGAGAAGTGCTCTTTTCATGTCTCCTCCGTTACTTTTCTCGGTTCCGTTAGTTCCGCTGAAGGCATTCAGATGGATTCCGCTAAGGTCCAAGCTGTCAGTGATTGGCCCGTTCCAAGGTCACGTGTCGAGTTGCAGCGCTTTTTAGGTTTCGCTAATTTCTATCGGCGTTTCATTCGTAATTTTGGTCAAGTTGCTGCCCCTCTCACAGCTCTTACTTCTGTCAAGACGTGTTTTAAGTGGTCCGGTTCCGCCCAGGGAGCTTTTGATCTTCTAAAAGAACGTTTTACGTCCGCTCCTATCCTCGTTACTCCTGACGTCACTAGACAATTCATTGTCGAGGTTGACGCTTCAGAGGTAGGCGTGGGAGCCATTCTATCCCAGCGCTTCCAGTCTGACGATAAGGTTCATCCTTGCGCTTATTTTTCTCATCGCCTGTCGCCATCTGAGCGCAACTATGATGTGGGTAACCGTGAACTGCTCGCCATCCGCTTAGCCCTAGGCGAATGGCGACAGTGGTTGGAGGGGGCGACCGTTCCTTTTGTCGTTTGGACAGACCATAAGAACCTTGAGTACATCCGTTCTGCCAAACGACTTAATGCCCGTCAAGCTCGTTGGGCGTTGTTTTTCGCTCGTTTCGAGTTTGTGATTTCTTACCGTCCGGGTAGCAAGAACACCAAGCCTGATGCCTTATCCCGTCTGTTTAGTTCTTCTGTGGCTTCTACTGATCCCGAGGGGATTCTTCCTTATGGGCGTGTTGTCGGGTTGACAGTCTGGGGAATTGAAAGACAGGTTAAGCAAGCACTCACGCACACTGCGTCGCCGCGCGCTTGTCCTAGTAACCTCCTTTTCGTTCCTGTTTCCACTCGTCTGGCTGTTCTTCAGTGGGCTCACTCTGCCAAGTTAGCTGGTCATCCCGGTGTTCGAGGCACTCTTGCGTCTATTCGCCAGCGCTTTTGGTGGCCGACTCAGGAGCGTGACACGCGCCGTTTCGTGGCTGCTTGTTCGGACTGCGCGCAGACTAAGTCGGGTAACTCTCCTCCTGCCGGTCGTCTCAGACCGCTCCCCATTCCTTCTCGACCATGGTCTCACATCGCCCTAGACTTCATTACCGGTCTGCCTTTGTCTGCGGGGAAGACTGTGATTCTTACGGTTGTCGATAGGTTCTCTAAGGCGGCACATTTCATTCCCCTCGCTAAACTTCCTTCCGCTAAGGAGACGGCACAAATCATTATCGAGAATGTGTTCAGAATTCATGGCCTCCCGTTAGACGCCGTTTCAGACAGAGGCCCGCAATTCACGTCACAGTTTTGGAGGGAGTTCTGTCGTTTGATTGGTGCGTCCGTCAGTCTCTCTTCCGGGTTTCATCCCCAGTCTAACGGTCAAGCAGAGAGGGCCAATCAGACGATTGGTCGCATACTACGCAGCCTTTCTTTCAGAAACCCTGCGTCTTGGGCAGAACAGCTCCCCTGGGCAGAATACGCTCACAACTCGCTTCCTTCGTCTGCTACCGGGTTATCTCCATTTCAGAGTAGTCTGGGTTACCAGCCTCCTCTATTCTCTTCCCAGCTTGCCGAGTCCAGCGTTCCCTCCGCTCAAGCGTTTGTCCAACGTTGTGAGCGCACCTGGAGGAGGGTGAGGTCTGCACTTTGCCGCTACAGGGCACAGACTGTGAGAGCCGCCAATAAACGCAGGATTAAGAGTCCAAGGTATTGTTGCGGCCAGAGAGTGTGGCTTTCCACTCGCAACCTTCCTCTTACGACAGCTTCTCGTAAGTTGACTCCGCGGTTCATTGGTCCGTTCCGTGTCTCCCAGGTCGTCAATCCTGTCGCTGTGCGACTGCTTCTTCCGCGACATCTTCGTCGCGTCCATCCTGTCTTCCATGTCTCCTGTGTCAAGCCCTTTCTTCGCACCCCCGTTCGTCTTCCCTCCCCCTCCCGTCCTTGTCGAGAGCGCACCTATTTACAAGGTACATAAGATCATGGACATGCGTTCTCGGGGACGGGGTCACCAATACTTAGTGGATTGGGAGGGTTACGGTCCTGAGGAGAGGAGTTGGGTTCCGTCTCGGGACGTGCTGGACCGTTCACTCATTGATGATTTCCTCCGTTGCCGCCAGGATTCCTCCTCGAGTGCGCCAGGAGGCGCTCGGTGAGTGGGGGGTACTGTCATGTTTTGTCATTAATTATCATGTCTTGTCCCTGTGCTTCCCCTTCTATTCGTTTCCCTCTGCTGGTCTTATTAGGTTCTTTCCCTCTTTCTATCCCTCTCTCTCCCCCCCCCTCTCTCACTCTCTCGCTCTCTCTTCTCTCTATCGTTCCGTTCCTGCTCCCAGCTGTTCCTATTCCCCTAATCATCATTTAGTCTTCCCACACCTGTTCCCGATCCTTTTCCCTGATTAGAGTCCCTATTTCTCTCCTTGTTTTCCGTACCTGCCCTGTCGGATCCTCATCTATATTCACCGTGCTGTGTCTATGTTTTGCCCTGTCGTGTCGTGTTTCCCTCAGATGCTGCGTGGTGAGCAGGTGTCTGAGTCTGCTAGGTTCAAGTGCCTTCCCGAGGCAACCTGCAGTTCTCGATCAAGTCTCCAGTCTGTTCTCGTCTTTACGAGTAGTATTATGCTTTTTGTTTTGTAAAGTTTATTACTGGATTAAATACTCTGTTTTCGCCAAGTCGCTTTTGGGTCCTCATTCACCTGCATGACAATTTTAGCTGGGCCTCCGTCTGTTTCATTCGACCAGGATCTTACACATTCTGGTTTGCAGACTGAGTAATATAATTAAATTGGGTGATGTACCTTGAGAACATAATTCTCTTATCAAAACATTATTGGGCACAGACTGCAGCACAAAGGGCAAGAAAGTTGAGACGAAAATACATCACGCGAAGCAGCCACAACCGTCAGTAAGAGTGTCAATGATTGAGTCTTTGAATGAAAATATGGAGATAAAACTGTCCAGTTTGAGTGTTTTTATCAGCTCGTTCCAGTCGCTAGATGCAGTGAACTGAAAAGAGGAGCGACCCAGGGATGTGTTTGCTTTGGGAACCTTTAACAGAATGTGACTGGCAGAACGGGTGTTGTGTGTGGAGGATGAGGGCTACATTATATATCTCAGATAGGGGGGAGTGAGGCCTAGGAGGGTTTTTATAAATAAGCATAAACCAATGTGTCTTGCGACGAGTATACAGAAATGACCAGTTTACAGAGGAGTATAGAGTGTAGTGATGTGTCCTATAAGAAGCATTGGTGGCAAATCTGATGGCTGAATGGTAAAGCACATTTAGCCGCTCGAGGGCGCCCATACCTGCAGATCTATAAATTACGTCTCCGTAATCTAGCATGGGTAGAATGGTCATCTGAATCAGGGTTAGTTCGGCAGCTGGTGTGAAAGAGGAGCGATTACGATAGAGGGTGGGAGATGAGGAAATGCTGACTTAATGAAGTAGATAAAAGTGTCGGCTAAATAGCCTACGTTATAGAAAGTTTTTATCCAAAACAATCACTTTGCATGTGTAAACACAGAACCCTATTCATTACTCCATGTGCCTAATTACGTCACTTTTGTTTTGAGCCGACTTCACCGTGGGCTTTGAACAGGAGGCAGCCCTGTTCCAAAATGAATGCAAACAACTTTCACCTGATACAAAACACACCTACTCGATCTACTGCATTTGGGGCCCGGGAAAACAGCTAACTTACTGCATTTTAACACATTTTGCCATGGTGCAGAGGGAAACATTTGCAGTTTTATAATTCTATATTACAGATTTTGTCATGAGGCCAAGAGAAAATATTGCAGTTTTGAAGCTAATTTCCAGCAATTCTACACATTTTGCTATCATATGCTATCTGGAGGACCCCCTATGATAAAATGTGTAGATTTGCAGGAAATTGGCTTTAAAACTGCAACTCTGCATTTCGACAAACCCACTCGCTCATACCCAAGTCACCATATTGGGCTGCAGCTAGGTACATGGTGTTATTTTCCTTTTTCCCACCCTGTCCAGTTGGTGGCGGTGTTGCACAACCTTTTAATATGCCACAAGTCATAAAACCACTAATGAGGAAAAAAAAATATCAAGCCCTGTCTCTCTTGTTGAGCTTTGATGCAGAGTTTCGACCTGGTGCAATTTAAGATTTTCCCATTCCACCTTTCCCTTTCATTTTTGGGTGACCAAATGTGCAATACGCCCCCCAGACCTTCGAAAGGCAGCAATACTTAACACAACGTCTGCCGGAAATTCACACGAAGAAGGAAAATATCAACAATTTGTAAATCAGAAATGTCATGTTCAGCTTACAGCTGTAAGAATAGAGGACATGATAGATATGATCAAACTAATCAGTTGCGTGCTAAAAAAGTTAGGCTTCACAGGTAAGGCTTGGACTGAATTTTCTCGATTTTACTACTTTAAATAATACTTTCAAGATCAATTGATAAAACAATTCCTAAGAAGACCCACTTCTATCTGGAATTTTATTCCTCATCATGTCTTCTCTACTTTTGGTGGCCTTAACTTCATGTTGTTTTGCAATTATAATATTGACAAAGTTCCAGTGAAACGTTCTGCTTTTCATCGGCAGGTTTTCTTGTCATGGTCCTTAATTTATAAACACAATTTTTCTCCACACAGATATTATATATGGAATAATCGGGATATATTGTATAAAAATACCTCTCTGTTTTTAGAATATTGGTTCAGAAATAATATCCTATTGGGGAGCCAACTGGTAAATGCAGAGGGTCTTTTACTCAGTTATAAAGAATTCTTATCACTTTACAAGGTCCCTGTAACACCTAAAGATTTTGCAATTGTTTTAGATGCCATTCCCTCAGGTGTTGCTATGTTATTCAGGAACATGTCAAGACCTGACCCTCAGAGCCTACCTTCTGTTGACCCTGTTGACTCATCAGTAGGAAAGATTTGTTTCTCTTTTGGTCCATTCAACAACAGAGTGATACGAACCTTGTTTCAGCAGGATGTTGTATCCATACCTTATGTCATGCCTTATTGGAATGGATTTATTGATAATATCTGTTGGAAAAAAGTTTGGATGTTGCCACAAACATACCTACTTGTTAACAAAATTAAGGAAGTTTCCTTTAAAATTATTCATAAATATTATCCGGCCAACCACTATATGAAGAAGTTTAAGGAAAACATCAACTCAAATGGCTCCTTATGTAATGACCACCCAGAAACAGTTGTGCATCTTTTTTTGTCATTGTATGCATGTAAGAAAACTGTGGCAAGACATCAGTAGGTTTATAATTGAACACATTTATGAAGATTTTACACTATTGTGGAGAGATGTACTGTTTGGATTCTTTACATACAATAGAAATAAGCGGAATCATTTTTATGTAATTAATTTCATTATTCTTTTGGCCAAATTTCATATACACAAATGTAAATTTACAAACAGAAAACCACATTTTCGTATCCTACAAAAAGAAATTGAACTGTATTTTAAGACGGTTAAATGCCCTACTAACAAAAAAGCTGTTAGAATTGTAAGTATATGCATGTCCCTTAAGGTCCTTGTGTAATTGTAATGTGATATTGTACCCCCTAGCTCGATTGTCCATTGTTTGTAATCTATGTATGCTTGTGTTCCCTCATGTGCTTTATGTATTGATTTGTTGTTAATAAAAATAATATATATATATTTTTTAAAGTTAGTTAGCAGCTAACGTTATCTTGTGAGGCTAGCTGACAGATTTACGGTCATTTCGATGTTATAGATCATGTCGTATTATAACTTATAACAAACTAGTTAGCTAGCTAACGTTATTACTACATTGTTGTGAAGGGATCTGGGAATATGTCCAATGCAATGATTTTTAAAACTCGGCTATTGTCGATATTTAGGCGAGCCATAACTGTTTTTCTATATCATACCCAAAATATAAGGTTTTATTACTCCATTGTTTTACATAACAATGATGTAAACAAACAACACAGGGCTTCAAAATATGTTTCAGCCCGTCGTGGGGTGTATTCACTAGGAACCAAACATAAGCAAACGAAACGGGGAGGGACCACCTAAATTTGACCAATAGAAACCATTTTTCCCTTTGCAAACCGTTTCCCGTGTGGAGTAAACGGTTTCCTTTGCAAAACATTCTCAAACGGAACGAAACGGAGAGGGACCTACCAGTAGATGCTTTATTTTGGCCAGGTCGCAGTTGCAAATGAGAACTTGTTCTCAACTAGCCTACCTGGTTAAATAAAGGTGAAATAAAAAAATAAAAAATAAAAGATGTACTAACTAGAGAAACGGTGGTTGTAGTTATAAAACAGCATGTCTAATGATTACACCCCTGTCATGGACTGTCATGAGATGACCTAAAAACATGCCACTTCCATACAGCTATGATTTTTGTTTTTGTTGCATATTAGGATAATTAATGTAGCAAGTTAGGAGAATGCTTTCCTAACCTGCTACGAAAAGTCACATGTATCAAAGTGGCATGTTTTTAGGGAGTCCTGGACTGTCACCCCTTTCATCTAGAGCACTACGGGGTTACATTTCCTTATAGCCCCATCCCTAAGCTGTATACCAAAACAAGTGTCAAGGACATCTGTTTTCTCTGAATTAGCTTCAAAGGTCCAGCACTATCACAGATGTGATTTCCTGTGTTTATATATATATATATTCAAACTCTGATTTTGGAATTATATTGTGAAAATTGTGATATTAACCTTTTCGTGTAAGAGCTGTTTAAAAAGACTGCCTGGAATGTTTTGGTGGGATGGAGTTTTGGCCTGCCTGGTGACGTCACCTGGCACTAACTTAGTTGATAGACCAATAAGAAAGAGAATCCAAACCTATTTTTCAGTTTTCCCCTCCCCACTCAGTCCCCTCCCCACTCAGTCTCCTCCCCACTCAGTCCCCTCCCCACTCAGTCTCCTCCCCACTCAGTCTCCTCCCCACTCAGTCTCCTCCCCACTCAGTCCCCTCCCCACTCAGTCTCCTCCCCACTCAGTCTCCTCCCCACTCAGTCCCCTCCCCACTCAGTCTCCTCCCCACTCAGTCCCCTCCCCACTCAGTCCCCTCCCCACTCAGTCCCCTTTCAGACAGTCCCCTCCCCACTCAGTCCCCTCCCCACTCAGTCCCCTCCCCACTCAGTCCCCTTTCAGACAGTCCTTGCTAAATTCTTGCTTGAGAAATTGCTCTTTGCTAAGGAGCTATTTTAGTTTATTTTTGACCATTTTATTTGAAGTAAGATACTTCATTGTTACCCAGAAATGATTTTGGTATTGAGATAAAAACAGCTGCATTGTACCTCTCATCTCTGTTGATCATTATTAGCTCTTTTATTTGAATGAACTGTTATTTAACAAGGCAAGTCAGTCTTATTTACAATGACAGCCAAACCCTAACCTGACGACGCTGGGCCAATTGTGCGCCGCCCAATGGGACACCCAATCACGGCCGCTTCTGATACAGCCTGGAGTCGAACCCGGGATTTGTAGTGACGCCACTGGTACTGAGATGCAGTGCTTTAAAACACTGCGCTACTTGGGAGCCCTGTGAACTTGTTACTTTTGACTCATTTTTTTTTTGCCTTTGTCTCATGCCATCAGATTTCCGCTGAGTGACGCCAAAATACTAAGAAAGTGGATCCATCAGACGAGACTGAAAGCCTGGAAGCCAACCAAACGCTCCAGACTGTGTTCCGAGCATTTCCAGGAGAAGTACCTGGTAACACCCTCAACTGGGCGTGGTATTCGTTTACGTAATGATGCCATTCCAACTATATTTTCCTTTCCTAGTCAGTTCCAAAAAAAGGTAATTTGTGAATTGATGCAGGTGTATTTTTCTGTTGAAGGTTTTTGACTGGGTCTTTTTCAAAATGGTTATTATTTTGATGCATATGATAAAATCTTGAATCATGCTTTGCCTTTGTTGGTTTGAACTTTTGAGCAGTGTGTTTTTATTGTTGATTTCTTATTGTTTTAGAAAACAGCTGGAACGAGGAAAAGAGTAACCTTGGTGAGAAAAAACAACTAGTCCTACTAGTTTTCCATTTGTATTGTTTTAGAAAACAGCTGGAACGAGGAAAAGAGTAACCTTGGTGAGAAAAAACAACTAGTCCTACTAGTTTTCCATTTGTATTGTTTTTGATATGGCTAGGATGCACACTTTATTCTCAATATGGCAGGGTGGCCATATTCACAAAGGAAATGTATTAACCTGTACTTGGGATTTCAGTTTCCTGAGGATCGTGTTCCTGAGGATGTGTCATCAATACAAGCTGAGCCAAAGTGGTACTCAAAACCAATACAGTTTGTAGGAGCTATAGGTTATGAGTCAATGTTGTGAAGAAATTAAGCAATTCATTATTTCCCTCTCTTGATTCTTCTTGTAAGGAAACATTAGCTCTGCAGAGTCAACACGGTTGAAGAAGACTCCCAGGTACTTAAACCACAGTATATGGCACCCAAGTCGTTTCCATGACGACTACTGTATACCACAGGTACAAAATACATATCACGCATCCAGACCTTGAATCGTCAAATACATGTCATGTTAAAAAACTTGAGGTGTGCTTGATTTAGCTCGCCCAGGTACAATAACCAATGGAACACTGTCTTTCCAGCCTGCCAGGTAAGCTAAATGAAGCGCACCTCTGTTTGAGTATTTGACACAGGTCTGCTCTTATCTTGAGGTTTTACATTTCTGGTGATATTTCATGTATCCATTTTTGGGCTGTGAAAGATAAACCAAATGAAGTAAGTGGTAGCGCCTATGAGGCTGATTGGGCCAATCAGAATCGATCGATTGTGCCAATCTCGCAACCGAACAATCCTGATTGGCTCAAACGAGGGCTACGTTGAAACTCATATACGGCTAGTTGTGTGTATACAGTGTGTACGGGCTTATACGGCTAGTTGTGTGTATACAGTGTGTACGGGCTTATACGGCTAGTTGTGTGTATGATCAACCACATTGTATAAAGGCTTTATATAACCCGAACCCTTTATTTCCTGCTTTAATCACTGAACTCTCCTGACAATTTCAGGTCCCACCTTCAGCTTTACAAAAGCAAGGGCTGATCTTTATCCCCAAGCTCGCAATCAGGGTAAGATTTGTGACATACGTGTTTATTCTGGAAAACAGAAAACAGGCAACAGAGGGTAGTGCATATGGCCCAGTACATCACTGGGGCTAAACTTCCTGCCATTCAGGACCTCTATACCAGGCGGTGTCAGAGGAAGGCCCTAAAAATCGTCAGGCTCCAGCCATCCCAGTCATAGACGGGTCTCTCTGCCACCGCACGAAAAACTGTACCGGAGCGCCGAGTCCAGGTCCAAGAGGCTCCTAAACAGCTTCTACCCCCAAGCCATAAGACTCCTGAACATCTAATCAAATGGCTACCCAGACTATTTGCACCCCCCCCAACCTCTCTCTTTGAAATCACTGCTACTCTCTGTTATCTATGCATAGTCACTTTAATCACTTCACCTACATGTACATATTACCTCAGTTACCTCGACTAACTGTTGCCCCCGCACATTGACTCTGTACTGGTACTTCACTGTATATAGTCTCCACATTGACTCTGTACTGGTACTTCACAGTATATAGTCTCCACATTGACTCTGTACTGGTACCCTGCTGTATATAGTCTCCACATTGACTCTGTACTGGTACCCTGCTGTATATAGTCTCCACATTGACTCTGTACTGGTACCCCCTGTATATAGCCTCCACATTGACTCTGTACCGGTACCCTGCTGTATATAGTCTCCACATTGACTCTGTACTGGTACCCTGCTGTATATAGTCTCCACATTGACTCTGTACTGGTACTGCTGTATATAGCCTCCACATTGACTCTGTACTGGTACTGCTGTATATAGTCTCCACATTGACTCTGTACTGGTACCCTGCTGTATATAGTCTCCACATTGACTCTGTACTGGTACTGCTGTATATAGTCTCCACATTGACTCTGTACTGGTAGCCTCCTGACTCTGTATATAGTCTCCACATTGACTCTGTACTGGTACTGCTGTATATAGTCTCCACATTGACTCTGTACTGGTACCCTGCTGTATATAGTCTCCACATTGACTCTGTACTGGTACTGCTGTATATAGTCTCCACATTGACTCTGTACTGGTACTGCTAGTCTCCACATTGATACTGGCCTCCACATTGACTCTGTACCTGGTATATACCCTGCTGTATATAGTCTCCACATTGACTCTGTACTGGTACTGCTGTATATAGTCTCCACATTGACTGGTACCCTCTGTATATGTCTACATTGACTCTGTACTGGTACCCCTGTATATATTCTTGTTATTTTACTGCTGCTCTTTGATTACTGGTGATTAAAAATTTAAAATGTTTCGTTTTTTAAAACTGCATTGTTGATTAAGGGCTTGTAAGTAAGCATTTCCTGTTGTATTCAGCATTTCACTGTAAGGTCCACCCACACCTGTTGTATTTGGCACATGTGACTAATACAATTTGATTTGAACAAGGTTATTACATTTTGTATAATTTTTTTATCTTACATTTTATGATATTTGAACCAGATCAAGGAGAAATGGGAACGGCTGACAATGGATGTGAAGGGACCATTTCCAGAGACCAAAAGTAGACACAAGTTTGTACTAACTGTAATGGACTACTACTCCAAATGGATGGAAGCCTACCCCATGAAGACCAACAACAGTAAAGAGATTGCCAAAATCATCTCTGACCTCATCTCTCGCTTTGGCTTCCCTGTTGGAATCCTGTGTTGTTTGGGTGTAATGCTGACTGTAGAGGTAAGAGATACTGTGGTTAGTTTATAGAGATGGTATTGTGTAGTTTCTTATGCAGTATGTGCAGCATGTATTCATGCTAGCATTATTGTACCACCACCTGAAAACAAAATCACTTGTATTGGTTGTGTATGTTGCACCAAATGATCTCATGAATATTAAGTACCCTCCTATTTTTAACATTTTACAGATCAACTTGGCTTTGGGTGATCTGAAGAAACTGACATGCCAACTCATATTCTACCGTCCTCTGGGAGTGTCACTGGATCCAGTAACAAAGTCCCTTGTAGACCGGTTTGTCCTCCAATGTACCTTGCTACACAGCCACTAGATTTTAAAAGCTTATGGATAGTTTGTTGCTTGTCAAGTCAAATCAAATTTGATTTGTCACGTGCTGAATACAACAGGTGTCGACCTTACAGTGAAATGCTTACCTAATAAGTGTTAAGTAAAATATAAGTAAAAAATAAAATAAAAGTAACAAATAATTAAAAGCAGCAGTAAAATAACAATAGCTAGACTATATACAGGGGGTACGGTACAGAGTCAATGTGCAGGGGCACCGGTTAGCTGAGGTAATATGTACATGTAGCTAGCGTTAAAGTGACTATGCATAGATTATAAACAGAGAGTAGCAGCAGTGTAAAAGAGGGGTCTGGGTAGCTCTTTGATGAACTGTTCAGGAGTCTTATGGCTTGGGGGTAGAATCTGTTAAGAAGCCTTTGGACCTTGGCTTGGCGCTCCGGTGCCGATCTGATGGCCCATGCCAAATCGTTTCAGTCTCCTGACGGGGAATAGGCTGCGTGGATAGAGCACTATGTGGCAGGTTGATTGCCTTCTATCATTGTAAGACAGTTCAGTGAGTCAGTCGCAAGATTGGAAGAATTTACTGTAGAATATTGAAGTCGCCAACGGAAACACGTGCTGTTACCAGTGCATTGCAACCCAGACATTGCTTAACTTGTGAATCATTTTTCAAGAAGCGTAAAATAGAACTGGGTAATGATTGCAATAATCTTTTGTCAGTTTTCTGAATCCAAACACATGACATACTATCCCAGCTGACTTGTTATAATAGGCATGTGTTTTGTTTCACACATGTTTTATCATATACCTGGACAGGTTGGTGTCAGATTTGGTGAAAGAACATCCTGATCGTTGGGATGTTTACCTGGCTGCCAGTGTGTTCAGCTTCTGCTGCAAAGAGCACCCCACCACCAGACAAATACCCCTGTCTCTGCTGCGCTGCAGAGTGACTCAGTCTGTCTCCACCTCACCAAGAAAGCTGCCTGTAAGTTGGAGGCTGACCGTGTTTAGACTCACAGGTCACAACTAAAATCACCAATGAATGAATCAAATAATATAGGAATAGGTATTTTTAAAGACGGAATAATATTGTTTATATTTTTTATTTTAGCTTTTAAACTGACTTGGGCTTTGATCACTCTGTTTGCATTGCAGTACAATGGGATTAAAGGAAGAACCTTTGTCATACTAGAAGCCCAACCACCTACAAAGGAAGTGCAGTCAGTGCTTGAATGGATGTTGGCCACTCAGGACTCTGAGCTGAAGAGATATGAGGAGATGAAACTTGGGGATGAGGACTACACCCACACCTGTGTGAGCTGCAGGGTGGCCATGAGCTGCAGAGTGGCCCTAGAGGTCATGAGGGGTTAGCAGACAAGGATGTTTTCAAACAAGCACTGAAAATATGGAGGATATAATAAGGACGTTGGAAACCAAGTGGTGGTGAAGGAAGAGATTGATGTAGGGGTGAAAAAAGGTTCCTAGGGGAAGAATGTGTATGTATTTGTATAAGTTGCTCTGATGACCCTTTTGTCATTAAAAACAACGGTATAAAGTGTTTAAATTACATCTCGATTGTGTTTCTTTAATTAAATAAAAACTGTAGAATGTGTTTCTGAATAAAATTAGAACCGTTGTTTTTATTTTCACCCCGTCCAGTCAGTGGCGGTAATGTCCTACTTATTCCTTTGCCACCCGGCATAAACCACCAATGAGGCAGAGAAGAAGGATGATGAAAATGCAGGAAGTAATTAATTAGCTAAGGAGAGTCAGTCAAGAAAACGGATGTACTTTCAAGGCTACGGTAAGCATTAACACGCATATTGTCAAATATTCCAACACCATAGACTAATACACGAATTATGCATACATGTGTTTATTACAGTGTTTAGTTTTGTTAGTTTGTTGAAATGACATCTCAAGCACTTCGAAGTTCCGTGTCAGCATCATCGCTACCACACCGCTAGCCAGCTAACATTAACTTGTTGTGCAATGATTTGTGATTATTACTTGCTTTTGAACTTGTCTTCTCATACTGATATTGAACAGCTAACCACTTATCTTACCACGAGGTCAGACAGGTTTTTGTTGTTTACAGATATTGACATACTATCTGAAATATTAGCTATCCAGCTACTTTGCTTGAAATGCATGAGGAACTGAGATTCCCCCGCCTATTGGCCCCTGACCTGACAAGCTAGCAACCCAGATTGCTGGTTTCTAACCTCGCAATATAATTTATAGCCCTATATAGGCAAATTACTGTAGTTTCAGACTGTAACCACCATGTCAATTGGCTAACGCAAAAGGCATTGAATTGAGGATGTTCGCTAGGTGTTGTCTCCTTTGTGGCATGTCCGTACCTTTGGTCCCCTGAGTCATGTACAGTCATTATGAAGTTTCTTATCTCGGGCTGATCTGAGAACAGAGCTCAGGAGACAGTTGAGTCCAAGTGGAACTGATGACACACATTTCAAGAAGGAAACATTCCAACCGTCTGAGAGAGAAACATAGCCCAGTGATTTCCACAGAAGGCATATTTTTCAGTGTAATTAAACACTTTGTGAATACTTGTGGAGGGGTAATGGCTCGTATCTCTCTTTCTCCACGTTTCTCTCCGCACTGTGTAGATGTCCTGCTTTGAGAGTGATAAGAGCAGCCTGGAGAATGATGAAGCGTGTTGTGGTGGGGCGGCCGCGTCACAGCTGTCCAACTGTGCGCTGGCCATGCTGGAGAAAGAGGGCAGCGACTCTGCGCTGAGCCCCACGGAGAGTACCCCCACCAGCCTACAGGGCGGCGCCCCACTGCAAGGCTACGACGTGGAGTTCGACCCTCCACTGGAGAGCAAGTACGAGTGCCCCATCTGCCTCATGGCCCTGAGGGCAGCTGTGCAGACGCCGTGCGGCCATCGCTTCTGCCGTAGCTGCATCGAGAAGTCCATTCGGTAAGCCTCCCCGGTACCAATACTTACAGGATAATGATACATTTACATGTTAGTTATCTAACTTTCTGTATCCTGCTTTGGGAAAATACCCTCCAGGATTGAAATAACAATATATGCTTATTCCTTTACCCCTGCACCCACAATTATCTCTGCATGTTTATTGTCAACATTAAAGTTGTTGAGGACAGAGAACTGAACTACTGGGCGTTTTATAATCACAGCTCCTCTAATGAGAGATGCAGGGGTTAAAGGTCATTTATTTATTTCATGAATCAACCTTACTATTACAGCAGTACAGCATCTGTGTCAATGTGCCGGGGTTAGCCAATGGTTATGTCGCCACGCAGCATTTCTGTCATAGGGATGACGCATGAGGTTTATTTTGGGTTAAAAAAACAAACCCTGCAGGTCACAGGAACATCTAAAACGAGAGAGAGTATGTAGAAATGACAATAGACCTATATTTTCATATAAATGCCCCTTTTCTGGCCCTCGTATCGATTTTGACAATCAAATCGGTCATGGAAAGATCTGTGTGGCCCTCCATAGAGTTTCAACATCCCCATGTGGCGCTGGAGCCAGAAATGTTTTGGCGTCATTCTGAGATGGACTCAAGTTTTTGCTTTGACTCCTGGTGAGGTCATAGTCGTGTGCCTGTAAACATTCAACTCGATAATGATTTTTGTCGGCCACCAGATAAGATGGGCATTGCAGGTGATTCTATAATTGCAGAACACCTCTATACGTCATACAGCAGGGCATTACAACAGCCACGTGACATAACAGTTGGGATTATCAATGACTGTCAATCATTCACTGATTTGGTGGGCAATGACAGCCTCTTGGGTTACTGACTTAATGGATAAATGATTGGCCATATTCTGCATGATTTGCTCTGTCACTACCTTCACTTCCCCACAATTACAGTACCAAGCTACCATCGTTATTGCAGCACTGTTGTGATGTTTTGTATTCTGTGTTTTTCATTTTATTTTCTGAATTTGCTGAATGACACGTATTTGATTATGATGATGAATAAATGGACAGTTTTTTTCAAAAGAATAAGTCCTCAAAGGATAATGGTTGTAAGTGATCTCAAAAAGGAGCCTTCTCATTGGACAAGTTCAGGTAGTAGGGCCTACCTCCATTTTAAAATGGTTTCTCCTGTTGATTAATGAATGAAACCCTGGTCCCAAGCATCATACTGATCTCTTTCTTTCTTCACCCCCCCCAGTGATACAGGGCAGAGGTGTCCAGTGGATAACGAGGTACTACGGGAAGACCAGCTGTTCCCAGATAACTTTGCCAAGCGGGAGATCCTCTCCCTAACGGTGCGCTGCACCAACGTAGGCTGCACTGACAAAATGGAGCTTCGCCGCCTGGATGTAGGCATCCTTCTCCGCAGACAATGGCTGACACCTTAGTTCATATCACTTCAACCGTGTTGCCGTGTTGAAACCAAATGATTAGCTCACTCTGCCATCTCACCCTGCCAGGGCCATGTTACGAAATGTGAGTTTGCCACCGTGCCTTGTCCGCTGTGCCAGGACGCGGTGTGGAAGAGCCAGCTGGAGATGCACCAAAGCCAACACTGCCAGCGGAGACCTGTGTCCTGTCCCGACTGTGTAGAGAGCTTTGTTTACGAGGACAGCAAGGTAAGCATCACCAACACTGCCAGCGGAGACCTGTGTCCTGTCCCGACTGTGTAGAGAGCTTTGTTTACGAGGACAGCAAGGTAAGCATCACCAACTTATACATGCTGAGTGCACTATCCTAAATAAATAAAGATTCATTGGATTGACTACCGGGTGCACCGCCTCAGTTAGCTTAGCTAGCAGCACAGCGCTTTCGAAGAAAACATGACCATAAGTCTCAGTCAGTAAGAAACTGTGTTCGTTCTCCATTTGAGCTCCCCTTTAATGTTCACTGAAAAAAAAGTGGATAAGACTGTTATTTCTGAAGCTGGTCATGTGACACAGCCTTTTGAACATTGTTTTTGTTGTGTCCTCAGATTCATGAGTCGCTGTGTCCCTTTGCCAACGTGGTGTGTCAGTACTGCGGTATGGAGCTCATCAGAGACCAGGTGGGGATGGAGACCTGATGGCTGCCGTTTTAGGTTCAGCTGATAACTAAACCTATGAGATGATGATGGTGGTGTAGAGCAGTAGTCCTGATTACTAAACCTATGAGATGATGATGGTGGTGTAGAGCAGTAGTCCTGATTACTAAACCTATGAGATGATGATGATGATGATGGTGGTGTAGAGCAGTAGTCCTGATTACTAAACCTATGAGATGATGATGATGATGATGGTGGTGTAGAGCAGTAGTCCTGATTACTAAACCTATGAGATGATGATGGTGGTGTAGAGCAGTAGTCCTGATTACTAAACCTATGAGATGATGATGGTGGTGTAGAGCAGTAGTCCTGATTACTAAACCTATGAGATGATGGAGGTGTAGAGCAGTAGTCCTGATTACTAACCCTATGAGATGATGATGATGATGGTGGTGTAGAGCAGTAGTCCTGATTACTAAACCTATGAGATGATGATGGTGGTGTAGAGCAGTAGTCCTGATTACTAAACCTATGAGATGATGGTGGTGGTGTAGAGCAGTAGTCCTGATTACTAAACCTATGAGATGATGATGGTGGTGTAGAGCAGTAGTCCTGATTACTAAACCTATGAGATGATGATGATGGTGGTGTAGAGCAGTAGTCCTGATTACTAAACCTATGAGATGATGATGATGGTGGTGTAGAGCAGTAGTCCTGATTACTAAACCTATGAGATGATGATGATGGTGGTGTAGAGCAGTAGTCCTGATTACTAAACCTATGAGATGATGATGGTGGTGTAGAGCAGTAGTCCTGATTACTAAACCTATGAGATGATGGTGTAGAGCAGTAGTCCTGATTACTAACCCTATGAGATGATGGTGGTGGTGTAGAGCAGTAGTCCTGATTACTAAACCTATGAGATGATGATGGTGGTGTAGAGCAGTAGTCCTAATTACTAAACCTATGAGATGATGGTGTAGAGCAGTAGTCCTGATTACTAAACCTATGAGATGATGATGATGATGGTGTAGAGCAGTAGTCCTGATTACTAAACCTATGAGATGATGATGATGGTGTAGAGCAGTAGTCCTGATTACTAAACCTATGAGATGATGATGATGGTGTAGAGCAGTAGTCCTGATTACTAAACCTATGAGATGATGATGATGGTGTAGAGCAGTAGTCCTGATTACTAAACCTATGAGATGGTGGTGGTGTAGAGCAGTAGTCCTGATTACTAAACCTATGAGATGATGATGGAGGTGTAGAGCAGTAGTCCTGATTACTAAACCTATGAGATGATGATGGTGGTGTAGAGCAGTAGTCCTGATTACTAAACCTATGAGTTGATGATGATGGTGGTGGTGTAGAGCAGTAGTCCTGATTACTAAACCTATGAGATGATGATGATGATGATGGTGGGTGTAGAGCAGTAGTCCTGATTACTAAACCTAAGAGAGATGAGATAGTCCTGTGAGATGGTGGTGGTGTAGAGCAGTAGTCCTGATTACTAAACCTATGAGATGATGGAGGTGTAGAGCAGTAGTCCTGATTACTAAACCTATGAGATGATGATGGTGGTGGTGTAGAGCAGTAGTCCTGATTACTAAACCTATGAGATGATGATGATGATGGTGTAAAGCAGGAGTCTCCAACGTGTGGCCCGCGGGCAGATTTTGGTCCAGTTCACATCTGCTTGCGGCCCACACAAACCTATGTTTAACTCAGTCGTTCATGAATGATTGTGGACTGCTAAACTTTGCTGGGTGGCAATGGACCACAATGCAGCCCCTGGACACAGATAGGTTGCCTACCTTTCCTCTGGAAAAAGTATCTCTTTGTAACAAGCTTCTACACAGGTCAAGCGATGTAGGATCTGACTCGGTGGTGTTTTTGTTTCAGTTGGAATCTCACTATGACACAGACTGTCCGAAGGCTCCGATTGCCTGTACCTTCAGCACTTTTGGATGTCGAGAGATGGTAGGTCACTGAGTTAGAGTCAACCTCAACACTTTCTGAGTCATTTACCACCTATGTTCTGTGACTACTTTGCCTTGTCTGAAACAAACCCCATCTACTCCCATCCAGCTGATACTTTCAGGTCTAACAAAAGAGGGTTTTTAAACTGGACAAGGCTTCCACTTCCAACCTTGGTTCAACACAGTGGCTCTTTTTTTAAAGTCTTTATGTGCTATTTCAGATGCAGCGCAATGACCTGGCGCAGCACATGCAGGAGTTCACTCAGATGCACATGCGCTGCATGGCTGAGTACCTGCACAGGCACAGCCTTACCGGGTACACCCAGCCACCTTCTTCTGAGGACCGAGGAGCTGCCGCCGCAGAGCTGGGGGCACACCCAGGAGCTAGCAGCAGTGGCGCCCCTGCCAGTGCTGCGGGGAACTGCAGACCATGCGGGAGACCACCCAGCAGCTGGAGGGACGTCTGGTGCGGCAGGACCACCAGCTACGTGAGCTGAGCATTCAGGTGGAACAGATACAAATTCATTCTCTCATTTGCGACGTTGAATTCACTTGTTTGAATGAAAAACGTCTACAACTAAAGGACCATTTTGTTTTCTATTATCATTATTCCCCCAGGCGGGGCTGGTGGCGGAGCTCCGTCGTAAGGTCACCTCGCTGGAGGAGAACCTAAAGGAGCTGGAGGCCAAGCAGTGCCAGGGCGTGTACGTGTGGCCCTTGGAGGGCTTCTCGGGCTACCTACGTACCCAGGCTGCCGGACAGCCTGTTGTGGTGCACAGCCCGGGCTTCTACACGGGCCGGCCGGGCTACAAGCTGTGTCTGCGCCCTCCACCTCCAAACGCCTCGGCACAGCGCTGCTCCAACTACATCTCACTGTTCGTTCACACCATGCAGGGGGAATTTGATGGGCAGCTGTCGTGGCCCTTCCAAGGCACCATCCGGCTGGCCGTGCTGGACCAGGGGCCTGAGGGCCAGCACCATGTGGAGGTGATGGAGACCAAGCCCGACCTGCAGGCCTTCCAGAGACCCACCATCCAGAGGAACCCCAAGGGCTTTGGCTACGTCACCTTTCTGCACTTGATGGAGCTACAGCAGCGGGGGTTTGTGCATGACGACACGCTGCTGGTGCGCTGCGAGGTGACGCCGCGCTTCGACACCGCCCTGAGGCGCGAGGGGGCGGCCATGCAGCCCAGAGGGCCCGAGGCCTCGCTGTGAGGACACTTTTAACGTTCCAAGTGACGAGGTCAATCACCACCAACGTTATCAGTACAAAGTATCAGTTTGCCATTTCCCTGAGTTGTTGTATCACACAGGATCATTGCATTGGGTTCAGTCATGACCAACATCATGGGAAAGTGTACGGCTCAGTCGTGGGTTTTATCTCCAACTCTAAAAGGCTTTTCTTTGCTGTAGCTGTTGAGTGATGGACTGGATGTTGGTGGCGATGAACACCAATGTTTCCTGCAACAAGTAGAGAGCTGTATGGGTTTTATCTGCATTTTTGTCAAAATTGAGTTATTGACATTAGCCTTATTCTGTTCAATGTTCTCTACCTATATATTCCTCTAAATACCCCAATTCATGTTAAGTTCAAAAGAATACAAGATTTTTTTTAAATGGCTGACACCATTTAAACCAATGAGGGTTCAGAACTTTAAAGCTGATCTCACAATCATCTATTTGCAGACAGAACGTTCTAGTCCCAAGCTCTGTGTTCCATCACTGATCCAGCAATGTGTCGCAGGCTACTGTACTGCTCAACAGATAGGATTTCAAAATGTCTTATGGTGCCTACATTAGGTTGTAATAAACATGACTTTGGTTTCAGTGCATCGTTCTTTGTGACAGCTTTTGTAGTGGAGACCGACAAAGTCTCGTTAATTATCATAACATGTTATTACAGTTTATGATATTTATGTCAAGCTCAAAGTCATGTTTATGACAACTTTATGTTGGCATTAAAGAAGCCAATTCAAATAAGATGTTACTAGAAGTGTATTTCAGTTGGAGATTAGGAAGGGGACAGAGAGTGATGTAGGATAGAGAGATACTCAATCAAATGAATCCCTTTAAGCGCTTTCTACAAAGCACGGCGAGGGCTGGGGCAGGACCATCTGTAGGCAGGAGATGACCAGACACAGAACTACCTATCAACCTAACTTACATCCTGGATGACGAGAGTCAGGATCACTGGCATTTCCCTGGTCTTCTGATTGGAGGATCATACAGGGAAGATGGGGCAACGTCTTAACCTGGTCTTCTGGTTGGAGGATCATACAGGGAAGATGGGGCAACGTCCTAACCTGGTCTTCTGATTGGAGGATCATACAGGGAAGATGGGGCAACGTCCTAACCTGGTCTTCTGGTTGGAGGATCATACAGGGAAGATGGGGCAACGTCCTAACCTGGTCTTCTGGTTGGAGGATCATACAGGGAAGATGGGGCAACGTCCTAACCTGGTCTTCTGGTTGGAGGATCATACAGGGAAGATGGGGCAACGTCCTAACCTGGTCTTAAGACATCTTCTGGTTGGAGGATCATACAGGGAAGATGGGGCAACGTCCTAACCTGGTCTTCTGGTTGGAGGATAATACAGGGAAGATGGGGCAACGTCCTAACCTGGTCTTCTGGTTGGAGGATCATACAGGGAAGATGGGGCAACGGTCCTAACCTGGTCTTCTGGTTGGAGGATCATACAGGGAAGATGGGGCAACGGTCCTAACCTGGTCTTAAGATATGCCACATCTTCCCAGACCAAAGAGCTGTGCATGAAGACGTCTTCTGGAGAAGAGATTTCCTGAACAATGGCTGTGCGTTAGGACAAACAATAAGCAGTGACATATGAATGAGTTGGTATACACAGTGGTGAAAAGTACTTAAGTACTACTTGTGTTTTTCTTTTGGTGGTATCTGTACTTTACTATTTATATTTTTGACAACTTTTACTCCACTACATTTCTAAAGAAAATAATGTACATTTTACTCCATACATTTTCCCTGACACCCAAATGTACTTGTTACATTTGGAAATGCTCAGGCAGGACAGTAATATGGGCTAATCATGCACCTTTTTTTAACCTTTTATTTTAACAGGGAAGAAATTGAGGCCTATGTTTCTTTTCCAGATGTGCCCTGTATAATACAATATAAATATAGCCAACATATTACAATACAAAACACAGTCATGTTAAGCACTATTAAAACAAAGCATTCAGGAAAAAGTTACATTCCTCCACAAGTAAGTCTCCAATCAATACATTAAATTGCCTCAAAACAGCACCAGAACATCAAAATGAAATGTATTTATATTATTTGGGGCAATGTGGTGCATTTAAGCTAAAACCAGATTTACCTAGTTCGGTGGAGACCCTAGGAACGTCGAGTTAACGGGTTAGGCAACTCGGATGTCTATACTTCAAAAGCGAAGTTGGATAAGACGGAAGTTTATGAAGCAGGGCCTTGTAAACAAAAAGGGAGTAATGTAGAGACCTACGGGTCTTTAGCGAAGTCCAGCCAACCTTTTGATACAGGATGCAGTGTTGTGATGAATATCAAATCTGTTGCCCATAACAACGTAGGGCAACGTGGTAGATGGAATCCATAGCTTTAAGACTAGTAGCAACTGCATTTGGATAAATAATCACCATAATCAAGAACGGATGAATAAGGTTGACTGAATAATCTGCTTCCTACTGCTGAGAGAAAGGCACCATCGTTTTCTGTAGAAAAAAAGACCGCTTTAAGTCTTAGCTTCTTAACCAGCTCATCTATGTCTTTTTAAAATCCATATCAATCCAAATGCCTTATTTATATGCAGGAACACGTTCGATTGGAGAACCATCTAATGAGTGAACATGTAGTTAATCTGAAACGTTCTTACGAGAGTTTAAAAACATGTATTTAGTTTTGTCCATATTAGGCACAAGTTTTAAATCGGCAAGGGATTCCTACATAGCTATAAAATCAGACTAGTTTTGACACAGCCAGATCAATAGGGACGGCAGGTGGTCCGAGCGTTGGACTAGTAACCAGCAGGTAGCCTAGTGGTCAGAGCGTTGGACTAGTAACCAGCAGGTAGCCTAGTGGTCCGAGCGTTGGACTAGTAACCAGCAGGTAGCCTAGTGGTCCGAGCGTTGGACTAGTAACCAGCAGGTAGCCTAGTGGTCAGAGCGTTGGACTAGTAACCAGCAGGTAGTCTAGTGGTTCGAGCGTTGGACTAGTAACCAGCAGGTAGCCTAGTGGTCCGAGCGTTGGACTAGTAACCAGCAGGTAGCCTAGTGGTCCGAGCGTTGGACTAGTAACCAGCATTTAGCCTAGTGGTCCGAGCGTTGGACTAGTAACCAGCAGGTAGCCTAGTGGTCCGAGTGTTGGACTAGTAACCAGCAGGTAGCCTAGTGGTCCGAGCGTTGGACTAGTAACCAGCAGGTAGGCTAGTGGTCCGAGCGTTGGACTAGTAACCAGCAGGTAGCCTAGTGGTCCGAGCGTTGGACTAGTAACCAGCAGGTAGCCTAGTGGTTAGAGCGTTGGACTAGTAACTGGAAGGTTTCCAGATCGAATCCCTGAGCTGACAAGGTAAAAATCTGTTGTTCTGCCCTTGAACAAGGCAGCTAAACCACTGTTCCTAGGCCGTCATTGTAAATACGAATTTGTTCTGAACTGACTTGCCTAGTTAAATTTTAAAAACTAGTCTGGGCAATAGTGTATATAATAGTATCATCCACATTTAAATTAACAGATTGACCAATGGTGTTAATGTAAATAGTGAATAGAACAGGTCCCAAAATCATGATTTGACAGTTTTTCAGAATATACCCGGGTTCCCATTACAATCCCAAAGAGCAGTTACATAATTCCATTTAGCCTTGCTGATTTGTCTTGCACAATAGTTCCTCAGTTGCTTAAAGCTTGCCGGGCCTGAGCCTGTGTTCCTGGTCTTGACCCAAGCATTGTCTCTTTTATAAATGACTTCTGATCATTCTGGAGTGTACCAGGCATTCCATCTACCTTTAACCCTTCATGTTTTTGAAGGGAGCATGATTATCCACAATAGTATTGAAGACATCTGCAAAAAGGCTGAAAGCTAAATCATGTTGATGGATAGCTGATGAGGCTATGGAGCTATGGAGACATCCTCACTCACCAGAATGGATGACTTCCTCTCATACGTTCAATCCCACTGGACTTTTGATAGTTTCTTGTGGAATAAGTTGAATATATTTGTGTGGACATATATGCCTTACTGTGTTGTTTTGCTTTGCCACATGTTGCAGTATGACATTAGTGCCGTGTTGCAAACAGGATGCATGTTTTGGAATATTTTTATATTCTGTACAGGCTTCCTTCTTTTCACTCTGTCATTTAGGTTAGTATTGTGGTGTATCTACAATGTTGTTGATCCATCCTCAGTTTTCTCCTATCACAGCCATTAAACTCTGTCATTTAGGTTAGTATTGTGGTGTATCTACAATGTTGTTGATCCATCCTCAGTGTTCTCCTACCACAGCCATTAAACTCTGTCATTTAGGTTAGTATTGTGGAGTATCTACAATGTTGTTGATCCATCCTCAGTGTTCTCCTATCACAGCCATTAAACTCTGTCATTTAGGTTAGTATTGTGGAGTATCTACGATGTTGTTGATCCATCCTCAGTGTTCTCCTATCACAGCCATTAAACTCTGTCATTTAGGTTAGTATTGTGGAGTATCTACGATGTTGTTGATCCATCCTCAGTGTTCTCCTATCACAGCCATTAAACTCTGTAACTGTTTTAAAGTCACCTTTGGCCTCATGGTGAAATCCCTGAGTGGTTTCCTTCCTCTGCAGCAGCTCAGTTAGGAACGACGCATGTATCTTGTATGTAATCCCACTTTGACATTATTGTGTGAAGGCCAGTGACAAAAAAATCTCATTTGAATCCATTTTAAATTCAGGCTGTAAGACAACAAAATGTGGAAAAAGTCACGGGGTGTGAATACTTCCTGAAGGTCCTGTACGTTGTCCTGCTTGAAGTATGTTAGGCTGTAGCAGGATCTATGGGTGGCTTTCTCTGAGAAGGAATGAATGTCCAACAACATGGACACTTGCGTGATGTATGGTTGTCTCTTCCTTCTTGTCTGTGCCCAATAATGTTTGTATCATGTGTTGTGATGCTGCCATGTTGTGATGCTGCCATGTTGTGTTGCTACCATGTTGTGTTGCTACCATGTTGTCAATTTGTGTTGCTACCATGCTGTGTTTTCATATTGTGTTGCTACCATGCTGTGTTGTCATATTGTGTTGCTACTGTGCTGTGTTATGTGTTGCTGCCGTGCTGTGTTGTCATATTGTGTTGCTACTGTGCTGTGTTATGTGTTGCTGCCGTGCTGTTGTTGTCATATTGTGTTGCTACTGTGCTGTGTTATGTGTTGCTGCCGTGCTGCGTTGTCATATTGTGTTGATACCATGCTGTGTTGTCATATTGTGTTGCTACTGTGCTGTGTTATGTGTTGCTGCCGTGCTGTTGTTGTCTTATGTAGTGTTGTCTCTCTTGTCATGTTTGTTTTGTTCTATATTTAGTATTTTTAATCACAGCACCCGTCACCACAGGAGGCCTTTTGGTTGGCCGTCATTGTAAATAAGAATTTGTTCTTAACTGACTTGCCAAGTTAAATAAATAAATCTAGCAAACGAGATTCGTACTGACCAAATAAAAATGTATTTGTCACATGCTTTGTAAACAACAGATGTAGACTAAGAGTGAAATGCTTCCTGACTGGTCCTTTACCAACACTGCAGAGTTAAAGATAGCAACATGAGGAATAAATATACGGTGAATAACGAATAACAATAATGAGAAAACAATAACATGGCTATATACAGGAAGTAGAAAAAAACATGGCTATATACAGGAAGTAGAAACTAACATGACTAAATACAGGAAGTAGAAACTAACATGGCTATATACAGGAAGTAGAAACTAACATGGCTATATACAGGAAGTAGAAACTAACATGGCTAAATACAGGAAGTAGAAACTAACATGGCTATATATAGGAAGTAGAAACTAACATGGCTATATACAGGAAGTAGAAACTAACATGGCTATATACAGGAAGTAGAAACTAACATGGCTATATACAGGAAGTAGAAACTAACATGGCTATATACAGGAAGTAGAAACTAACATGGCTAAATACAGGAAGTAGAAACTAACATGGCTATATACAGGAAGTAGAAACTAACATGGCTAAATACATGAAGTAGAAACTAACATGGCTATATACAGGAAGTAGAAACTAACATGGCTAAATACAGGAAGTAGAAACTAACATGGCTATATACAGGAAGTAAAAACTAACATGGCTATATACAGGAAGTAGAAACTAACATGGCTATATACAGGAAGTAGAAACTAACATGGCTATATACAGGAAGTAGAAACTAACATGGCAATATACAGGAGTAGAAACTAACATGGCTATATACAGGAAGTAGAAACTAACATGGCTATATACAGGAAGTAGAAACTAACATGGCTAAATACAGGAAGTAGAAACTAACATGGCTATATACAGGAAGTAGAAACTAACATGGCTAAATACATGAAGTAGAAACTAACATGGCTATATACAGGAAGTAGAAACTAACATGGCTAAATACAGGAAGTAGAAACTAACATGGCTAAATACAGGAAGTAGAAACTAACATGGCTATATACAGGAAGTAAAAACTAACATGGCTATATACAGGAAGTAGAAACTAACATGGCTATATACAGGAAGTAGAAACTAACATGGCTATATACAGGAAGTAGAAACTAACATGGCAATATACAGGAAGTAGAAACTAACATGGCTATATACAGGAAGTAGAAACTAACATGGCAATATACAGGAAGTAGAAACTAACATGGGAAGTAGAAACTAACATGGCTATATACAGGAAGTAGAAACTAACATGGCTATATACAGGAAGTAGAAACTAACATGGCTAAATACAGGAAGTAGAAACTAACATGGCTATATACAGGAAGTAGAAACTAACATGGCTAAATACATGAAGTAGAAACTAACATGGCTATATACAGGAAGTAGAAACTAACATGGCTAAATACAGGAAGTAGAAACTAACATGGCTATATACAGGAAGTAAAAACTAACATGGCTATATACAGGAAGTAGAAACTAACATGGCTATATACAGGAAGTAGAAACTAACATGGCTATATACAGGAAGTAGAAACTAACATGGCAATATACAGGGAGTAGAAACTAACATGGCTATATACAGGAAGTAGAAACTAACATGGCTATATACAGGAAGTAGAAACTAACATGGCTAAATACAGGAAGTAGAAACTAACATGGCTATATACAGGAAGTAGAAACTAACATGGCTAAATACATGAAGTAGAAACTAACATGGCTATATACAGGAAGTAGAAACTAACATGGCTAAATACAGGAAGTAGAAACTAACATGGCTAAATACAGGAAGTAGAAACTAACATGGCTATATACAGGAAGTAGAAACTAACATGGCTATATACAGGAAGTAGAAACTAACATGGCTATATACAGGAAGTAGAAACTAACATGGCTATATACAGGAAGTAGAAACTAACATGGCTATATACAGGAAGTAGAAACTAACATGGCAATATACAGGAAGTAGAAACTAACATGGCTATATACAGGAAGTAGAAACTAACATGGCTATATACAGGAGGTAGAAACTAACATGGCTATATACAGGAAGTAGAAACTAACATGGCTATATATGGTTGCCAGGTGCACAGTGTTTCCTCCGACACATTGGTGTGGCTGGCTTTGTGCTGTGTTAAGAAGCAGTGCGGCTTGGTTGGGTTGTGTATCGGAGGACGCATGACTTTCAACCTTCGTCTCTCCCGAGCCCATACGGAAGTTGTAGCGATGAGACAAGATAATAGCTACTAAACAATTGGACACCACAAAATTGGGGAGAAAAAGGGGTAAAAAAATAAATGAATAAACGTTAAAAAAAGAACAATTATTGGGGGAAAATATATGGTTGTTCTAGAGAAGAAAAAAGCATCCGTTCCTTTGTCTCCTTTAAATAAGTGGTTGCAAAGGGTCTTCACAATAAATCCAAATGAAATTGTATTTGTCACTTGTAAATGATTATTGGTACTGAGATATTTGTTAATGTGTTAATGTTAATAATTTGGTGGTGCCACTCTTGAGTAGAAACATGGGTACATCACAAATCACAGTCAGACACATTTGGATCAAGGCTGTTCATTTTAATAAGGCACTTGGGATTCAAATTCAGTCATATGTCTCAACTAGAAAACTAAAAACATTTAGAAAATTAGTGCTTCGATTTCCAGGCTGGGATTCACATTTCAAAAACACTACTTCTGATGTGGATGTTATTGGTCGATGTAAGGAAACCTCTTGTTGGCTCCGTATCCTGAGGGGCCTAGTTTAGCCTCTCTCCTCTCTGGCTCGACCTCCTTGTCTGACACATTCTGGGGGGGATCTCTGGAAGCGCCGGCCTTCACAGCTGTGACACCAGTAGTCTTGACAGCTATAAGAAAGATTGACATTTAGACTATGCTGCTTTAAACAGACAGTTCCTCTCTGTACAACCCACCCAGAACACACACCCACTTTGTCAACAATGCTTCATACCTGCAAATCACTTATAACCACTAGGTTAACAACAGCAACAAATCACAAGTTCACACCTTCTATACTATGAATTGACTTTATCACCAGTCATTGTAACCACTAGCATCTACGGTATATTGTTGTAAAAAACCTCTAGTATGATCATGATCATTACTAGTATCATCACTAGTAACATCCCTACATCACCACTATCATCTACGGTATATTGTTGTAAAAAAGCCTCTAGTATGATCATGATCATCACTAGTATCATCCCTACATCACCACTATCACCACGAGTATCATCCCTACATCATCACTAGTATCATCCCTACATCACCACTATCACCACGAGTATCATCCCTACACCATCACTAGTATCATCCCTACATCACCATGATTATCATCCCTACATCATCACTAGTATCACCCCTACATCATCACTAGTAGCATCCCTACATCACCACGAGTATCATCCCTACATCACCACTATCATCTACGGTATATTGTTGTAAAAAGCCTCTAGTATGATCATGATCATCACTAGTAGCATCCCTACATCACCACGAGTATCATCACTAGTATCAAAACTACATCATCACTAGTGGCATCACTACATCATCACTAGTAGCATCCCTACATCACCACTATCATCATAAGTATCATCACTACATCATCACTACATCATCACTAGTATCATCACTAGTAGCATCCCTACATCACCACTATCATCTACGGTATATTGTTGTAAAAAACCTCTAGTATGATCATGATCATCACTAGTATCATCACTAGTAGCATCCCTACATCACCACTAGTATCATCACTAGTATCAAAACTATCATCATCACTAGTGGCATCACTAGTATCATCACTAGAATCATTACTAGTAGCATCTCTAGCATCATCACTAGTATCATCACTAGTACCATCATTAGCACCATCACTAGTATCATCATGATCACCATCACTAGCATTTTACTAGTATCATCACTAGCATCATCACTAGTATCATCACTATTATCATTACTAGTATCCTCACTAGCATCATCACTAGTATCATCCCTAGCATCATTACTAGTATCCTCACTAGGATCATCACTAGTGTCATGACGTTGGCCTGGGGGTTAGGTTTATGACAGTCATAAATACCTCTTCCCCCCTTTTTCCTCTCTCTAACCTACTGAGGTTGCATTTAAAAAAAACTTGGTTAACATAGAGATTCTGGGAACGTTAGAATGTGGGGGGAAATAAACTATATTCTGGTAATCCGAACAATTGAACATATGCAGGGGTACTTAATGAATATGATGTCAGTTCGGTTGTCATCTGAGACATTCTCATCAATGATAAGATGACAAACTCTACAGTGGAAAGTCTACACATCAGAGTTATCAGATTCACATGGAATTGTTGTTTAATTTAAATGTTTGAATATGAAATTATTTATGATGGGAGGAAATGTGATTTTAGCTTCTAAAATGTGAGATTTGGATTTTCATAAGATAGGGCTGCTCAATCAGTGGGCCTCCCCTGTGAAGGGACAAGGGCTATAAAACTTTTCAAACACACCCTCCTCTCCCTTCCTATATAAAGCCTTGACGACAACATAACTTCCTGTTTCAATGAGGTAGGATGACGATCCTATGTCAGCATGGTTCAGATAAAACTACAGAACGGAGCCAACATCAGCATGAGCTTTGGTTGAGAATGGTATGAACTTTGAACTCTTATTCACGACAGAATTGATACCTCCTAGCCGTTGA
This sequence comes from Oncorhynchus gorbuscha, assembly GCF_021184085.1. Lineage (NCBI taxonomy): Eukaryota > Metazoa > Chordata > Actinopteri > Salmoniformes > Salmonidae > Oncorhynchus > Oncorhynchus gorbuscha. The sequence goes on from NW_025747130.1 coordinate 43,246, forward strand.
GTTAGCGACCGCAGCTGCAAACGCAGGTTAGGAATGAACAGACAGAGTATCCCATCTACCACAAAACGATGTTACTACAACTTATCCAAGGGACTACCAGAGACATTCTTCAAAGGACAGAGGACTAGGTTTGGCAACAAGGTCTTCCATCTACCACCAACCTACTGAAGCACAGCTCAGAGTAAATATTTATTGCATTTTCCTTTTCCAAATGGGCGGTAATTTAGAATGCATAAGATGCTATGCTATCGTAAATACAGTTTCGCCTTTGTTCCTGTCTTCCCGCTCTTTCACTCAACCCAGCCCCTTTTCCTTTGTGTTACAAGCTATCATATCTGTTCCGACCCGCTAGGGACGTTTTCCTTTATGACGTAAATAATTATCCAGGTATAATTCATTATTTGTATATGTAGTTCTGTGTGATTGGTTAGGTATTTAGTAAATAAATAATTAAACCCAATTTTGTATTGCTGATTCAAATTGTTAGCCAGGGTTCTTGCAGATAACCAAGAATTTACAACTTTCAGATTATGAGACTGAAGTAAGATGACGATTGATATTGACTGCTATTGATGAAAAATATTACTAGATCTTTGAGAGTTTATTCGGAAGATAACAGCTCTATAAATATTATTTTGTGGTGCCTGACTCTCTAGTTAACTACATTTACATGATTAGCTCAATCAGGTGATATTAATTACGGAGAAATTCTTTTATAGAATAGCATGTCTTAGCAATTAATCCGGCATAGCCAAAGACACGACACTAGCATCATCAATAGCATCATCACTAGCATCATCACTAGCATCATCACTAGTATCATCAATAGTATCATCACTAGCATAATCACTAGCATCATCACTAGTATCATCAATAGTATCATCTCTAGTATCATTAGAAGTGTCATCACTAGTATTATCATGATCATCATCACTAGCATCATCCCTAGTATTCTCACTAGCATCATCACTAGTATCATTACTAGCATCATCACTAGTATCATCATCACTAGCATCATCACTAGTATCATCACTAGTTTCATCACTAGTATAATGAGTAGTATCATCATCACTAGTATCCTCACTATCATCATCACTAGTATCATGATCATCATTATCATCATCACTAGTATCATCATGATCATCATTAGCATCATCACTACTATCATCATGATCATCGTCACTAGAATCATCACTAGTATCATCAGTAGTATCATCATCACTAGTATTCTCACTAGCATCATCATTAGCATCATCACTATCATCATCATTAGCATCATCATGATCATCATGATCATCATCACTAGCATCATCACTAGTATCATCACTAGTATCATCACTAGTATCATCTCTAGTATCATCTCTAGTATCATCACTAGTATCATCACTAGTATCATCTCTAGTATCATCACTAGTATCATCTCTAGTATCATCACTAGCATCATCACTAGTATCATCTCTAGTATCATCACTAGTATCATCTCTAGTATCATCACTAGCATCATCACTAGTATCATCATTAGCATCATCATGATCATCATGATCATCACTAGCATCATCACTAGTATCATCACTAGCATCATCACTAGCATCATCATTAGCATCATCACTCACATGGAACTCTGGGGGCCTCTCTCTCACACTTGAGTGTACTCTGGGAAAAGCACTCAGCGATCCAGGACAGCACCTCCCCACAGTACTTCACCTGGGGGTGGGACAGACAGAGGCAAACCTTTTACACACCTTTGATAATACACACACATGTACCATCACTAATGTTGTCCGGCCGAGTTTCCACTTTTGGGACTACTCTATTGGTTCCATTATGCCAGGCATAATGAATCAATGTCTCTCTATTTTTGTACCTGAGCTTCCATGGATGACATTCGCTTCTCTTGCTCCTTGAATCCTCCAACAATCTTCAATAAGCTCTGAACCCTTTTGTCACAAAGAAAAACATTTGAAAAACACAATGAATATCAAAGACATATATGATAACATATTAAAGGTAGTTCATAAGAATTACAAATATACAGCACACACAACGTGGTGGAAATGGATCAATACCATTTACAAAACAAAGCATTGTCAAAGAGTTACTTGGAAGAGGTGCTCTTCAGTCTCTCCTCACTGCTCTCCAGATGCTGCCGTTCCAGTTTGGCCAGATAGTTCTCCTTCTGTACTGTCTCCCAGGTCATCAACCTCTGGTCCAGACCTGCAGGCAGCTCCCTCTCTGAACACACAACACCAACACCACTCTGTAAGCATTTATATACTATCATCAATACCACTCTGTAAGTATCTATACTGTATACTAGCACCAACACCACTCTGTTAGTATCTATATACTAGCACCTACACCACTCTGTTAGTATCTATATACTAGCACCTACACCACTCTGTTAGTATCTATATACTAGCACCTACACCACTCTGTTAGTATCTATATACTAGCACCTACACCACTATGTTAGTATCTATATACTAGCACCTACACCACTCTGTTAGTATCTATATACTAGCACCTACACCACGCTGTTAGTATCTATGTACTAGCACCTACACCACTCTGTTAGTATCTATGTACTATCACCAACACCACTCTGTTAGTATCTATATACTAGCACCAACACCACTCTGTTAGTATCTATATACTCGCACCAACACCACTATGTTAGTATCTATATACTAGCACCAACACCACTCTGTTAGTATCTATATACTCGCACCAACACCACGGTGTAAGGACCTATACTGTCCATGTGTGTTATGTTTCATATTAAACTGAATTGCATTGTGTGTATTCACACTACGATGTGCAGTAGGGCTGCTGCAACCGACAAGGTATACAAACACATGTACTGTGTATGTATGTGTGAATGCCTGTGTGTAATTATGTACCTATATAACTATAGATGTACTGTGTATGTATGTGTGAATGCCTGTGTGTAATTACGTACCTATATAACTATAGATGTACTGTGTATGTATGTGTGAATGCCTGTGTGTAATTACGTACCTATATAACTATAGATGTACTGTGTATGTATGTGTGAATGCCTGTGTGTAATTACGTACCTATATAACTATAGATGTACTGTGTATGTATGTGTGAATGCCTGTGTGTAATTACGTACCTATATAACTATAGATGTACTGTGTATGAATGTGTGAATGCCTGTGTGTAATTACGTACCTATATAACTATAGATGTACTGTGTATGAATGTGTGAATGCCTGTGTGTAATTATGTACCTATATAACTATAGATGTACTGTGTATGAATGTGTGAATGCCTGTGTGTGATTATGTACCTATATAACTATAGATGTACTGTGTATGAATGTGTGAATGCCTGTGTGTAATTACGTACCTATATAACTATACATGTACTGTGTATGAATGTGTGAATGCCTGTGTGTAATTATGTACCTACATAACTATACACGTCCGTATGTATGCGATGTAAAATACGTATGTTTCTGGCCTTACCTAGTTGCTCCAGTTTGGGCTCAGGACTCTTGACCAGGCTGAGGAGGAGCTGGGAACAGTGACTGATGATGATGAAGGGCGGGGCCAAGGCAGGCCGGCTGTGGTACTCCACGATCAGGTTGTACCTCTGGAACTTCCAGAAGATGTCTGTGTTGCCCTGCACCACCTGGAATGTGTAGCTGTAGGCACGCAGGTCGAGGAAAGATCACAGCGAGAACACACTGCATGAGTGTTAGGAGAATTATATGTTCTCCAGGTACATCACCCAATGTAATTATATTACTCAGTCTGCAAACCAGAATGTGTAAGATCCTGGTTGAATGAAACAGACGGAGGCCCAGCTAAAATAGTCAAAAAGGTTTATTCAAGGGAACGTTCTAAAGTCAAGAATACAAATCAATTCATTTTATACTGACTTCTCACGCCCACACACACACACAACCATACACACACACACATGTCCTGCTCCGCACACACTGTCTGTCTCACTACCCAGCCGACAGAGATCGTGACCTTGTCCTTGAGACGTACTCCCCGTTCTCTCCCAAATCTCTAGTCAGGTCGGCACCGAGCTCAGACAGTCTGTGTTTTAAATACCATAAAGCCATATTGTTTTACCGTAATCCTGACTACACTTGTAAAGTGACTGTTCTACTGGATGTAAGGTGAATGCACCAATTTGTAAGTCGCTCTGGATAAGAGCGTCTGCTAAATGACTTAAATGTAAATGTAACTACACATTTATTGATTATGATTTCATACATTCTAATCAATTCCATACAATTATATGGTTTCAGGGTGGAATATTCGAATCATTCAATTAACAGACAATTCTCACCTATCAATGAGATACATGTGAGTAAGTATTGATCTTTTTTCTGTAGTAATCCAAAAGGTAGAGAGACAGTTGAATTGTGTATGTCTGTGATATATACCACCTTAATCATTATTATTATTAATAATAATCCTATCAGATGGTTGTGTGAGACAGTCACAGTTCAGGCCAGACTCTTCCTGTCGACCATTAAAAGCTCTGCATTGCTTGCTGTTTGGGGTTTTAGGCTGGGTTTCTGTACAGCACTTTGAGATATTAGCTGATGTACGAAGGGCTATATAAATACATTTGATTTGATTTGTTCTTGCAGCACATGATCATTGAATTGGGCCCTGAATTGGGACATGTTTTTGGAGTCTCCCTCATCAGAGTAAACTATTATTTCCTGGGTGATGACTGTGGGCTGAGTAACTAACACGTGTGTGTGTTAAGTCTGACCTTGTACATATTTGCCATTTCGTAGATGTTTTCATTTTACATACGGGTGGTTTCCTGAGAATTGAACCCACTGTCCTGTAGTCGTCAAGCCCCATGTTCTACCAACTGAGCTGCAGAGTAGCGTGTGCGCTGAGTCTGACCTGAACATGGCGATGAGGAGGTTGAGCAGCAGAACGTTGGTAACCAGTAAGAAGATGACCAGCAGTAGGATGACCAGCCAGTTGGCGTAGATGTTGGGACAAGGGGGCAGAGTTCCCATGATGATCTCCTCTATCACCGTGGTACAGTTGGTCTCGGGCATCCGTGCCACTGGGAAGATAACATTAGATAGTTCTTCACTATCGGTTGTTCACAGATATTTGCCTTTAAGAACAAGAAAATGCACTGCGTAACACAGATGCAGGTCGCCCGCTGAGGTCGCCCCCTGAGGTCGCCCGCTGAGGTCGCCCCCTGAGGTTGCCCCCTGATGTTGCCCCCTGAGGTCGCCCGCTGAGGTCGCCCCCTGATGTCGCCCCCTGATGTCGCCCCCTGAGGTCGCCCGCTGAGGTCGCTCGCTGAGGTCGCCCGCTGAGGTCGCCCGCTGAGGTCGCCCCCTGATGTCGCCCCCTGAGGTCGCCCGCTGAGGTCGCCCGCTGAGGTCGCCCGCTGAGGTCGCCCCCTGATGTCGCCCCCGATGTCGCCCCCTGATGTCGCCCCCTGAGGTCGCCCGCTGAGGTCGCCCCCTGATGTCGCCCCTGAGGTCGCCCGCTGAGGTCGCCCCTGATGTCGCCCCTGATGTCGCCCCCTGAGGTCGCCCGCTGAGGTCGCCCCCTGATGTCGCCCCCGATGTCGCCCCCGATGTCGCCCCCTGATGTCGCCCCCTGAGGTCGCCCGCTGAGGTCGCCCCCTGATGTCGCCCCCTGAGGTCGCCCGCTGAGGTCGCCCGCTGAGGTCGCCCCTGAGGTCGCCCCCTGAGGTCGCCCGCTGAGGTCGCCCGCTGAGGTCGCCCGCTGAGGTCGCCCCCTGATGTCGCCCCCTGAGGTCGCCCGCTGAGGTCGCCCCCTGATGTCGCCCCCTGATGTCGCCCCCTGAGGTCGCCCGCTGAGGTCGCCCGCTGAGGTCGCCCCCTGAGGTCGCCCGCTGAGGTCGCCCCCTGATGTCGCCCCCTGAGGTCGCCCGCTGAGGTCGCCCCCTGATGTCGCCCCCTGATGTCGCCCCCTGAGGTCGCCCGCTGAGGTCGCCCGCTGAGGTCGCCCCCTGAGGTCGCCCGCTGAGGTCGCCCCCTGATGTCGCCCCCTGAGGTCGCCCGCTGAGGTCGCCCGCTGAGCAGTGCCCCAGCAGTGTGGTCAAGCATGCTGAAATACTGTGTTTACACAAATGCTCTTATATTCCTTAACAATTCAAGGTATGTAGTGAATGACAACAAGATGTACCACTGAAGGAAACTGAACAACATGAAAACTACATGTAAACTGACTACATGTAAACTAAGTGTAAACTACATGTAAACTGACTACATGTAAACTAAGTGTAAACTACATGTAAACTGACTACATGTAAACGAAGTGTAAACTGACCACATGTAAACTAAGTGTAAACGAAGTGTAAACTGACCACATGTAAACTAAGTGTAAACTAAGTGTAAACTGACCACATGTAAACTAAGTGTAAACTACATGTAAACTGAACTACATGAAAACTACATGTAAACTGACTACATGTAAACTAAGTGTAAACTACATGTAAACTGACTACATGTAAACTAAGTGTAAACTACATGTAAACTGACTACATGTAAACGAAGTGTAAACTGACCACATGTAAACTAAGTGTAAACGAAGTGTAAACTGACCACATGTAAACTAAGTGTAAACTAAGTGTAAACTGACCACATGTAAACTAAGTGTAAACTACATGTAAACTGAACTACATGAAAACTACATGTAAACTGACTACATGTAAACTAAGTGTAAACTACATGTAAACTGACTACATGTAAACTAAGTGTAAACTACATGTAAACTGACTACATGTAAACTAAGTGTAAACTACATGTAAACTGACTACATGTAAACTAAGTGTAAACTACATGTAAACTGACTACATGTAAACTAAGTGTAAACGAAGTGTAAACTGACCACATGTAAACTAAGTGTAAACTACATGTAAACTGAACAACATGAAAACTACATGTAAACTGACTACATGTAAACTAAGTGTAAACTACATGTAAACTGACTACATGTAAACTAAGTGTAAACTAAGTGTAAACTGACTACATGTAAACTGACTCCATGTAAACTGACCACATGTGAACTACATGTAAACTGACTACATGTAAACTAAGTGTAAACTACATGTAAACTGACTACATGTAAACTAAGTGTAAACTGACTCCATGTAAACTGACCACATGTGAACTACATGTAAACTGACTACGTGTAAACTACATGTAAACTAAATGTAAACGGAACTAGATGTAAACTACATGTAAACGGAAGTACATGTAAACTAAATGTAAACGGAACTAGATGTAAACTACATGTAAACTACATGTAAACGGAAGTACATGTAAACTAAATGTAAAGGGAACTAGATGTAAACTACATGTAAACTAAATGTAAACGGAACTAGATGTAAACTACATGTAAACTAAATGTAAACGGAACTAGATGTAAACTACATGTAAACTAAATGTAAACGGAACTAGATGTAAACTACATGTAAACTAAATGTAAACGGAACTAGATGTAAACGACATGTAAACTAACTGTAAACGGAACTAGATGTAAACTACATGTGCACCAGTGGAGGCTGCTGAGGGGAGGATGGCTCATGATAATGGCTGGAATGGAGAATATGGATCCATATAAACCATGTGTTTGATGGATGTGATACCATTCCACGTACTCCGTTCCAGACATGACCATGAGCTCGTCCTCCCTAATTAAGGTGCTACCAACCTCCTGTGATGTACATGTAAACTGAACAACATGTAAACTACATGTAAACTGACCTACATGTGAACTACATGTAAACTGAACAGCATGTAAACTACATGTAAACTGAACAACATGTAAACTACATGTAAACTGACCTACATGTGAACTACATGTAAACTGACCTACATGTGAACTACATGTAAACTGAACAACATGTAAACTACATGTAAACTGACCTACATGTGAACTACTTGTAAACTGACCTACATGTGAACTACATGTAAACTGACCTACATGTGAACTGACCTACATGTGAACTACATGTAAACTGACCTACATGTGAACTACATGTAAACTGACCTACATGTGAACTGCATGTAAACTGAACAACATGTAAACTACATGTAAACTGACCTACATGTGAACTACTTGTAAACTGACCTACATGTGAACTACATGTAAACTGACCTACATGTGAACTGACCTACATGTGAACTACATGTAAACTGACCTACATGTGAACTACATGTAAACTGACCTACATGTGAACTGACCTACATGTGAACTACATGTAAACTGACCTACATGTGAACTACATGTAAACTGACCTACATGTGAACTACATGTAAACTGACCTACATGTGAACTGACCTACATGTGAACTGACCTACATGTGAACTACATGTAAACTGACCTACATGTGAACTGACCTACATGTGAACTGACCTACATGTGAACTGACCTACATGTGAACTACATGTAAACTGACCTACATGTGAACTGACCTACATGTGAACTGACCTACATGTGAACTACATGTGAACTGACCTACATGTGAACTACATGTAAACTGACCTACATGTGAACTACATGTAAACTGACCTACATGTGAACTGACCTACATGTGAACTACATGTAAACTGACCTACATGTGAACTACATGTAAACTGACATACATGTGAACTACATGTAAACTGACCTACATGTGAACTACATGTAAACTGACCTACATGTGAACTACATGTAAACTGACATACATGTGAACTACATGTAAACTGACCTACATGTAAACTACATGTAAACTGAACAACATGTAAACTACATGTAAACTGAAAAGCATGTAAACTACATGTAAACTGACCTACATGTGAACTACATGTAAACTGACCTACATGTGAACTGCATGTAAACTGAACAACATGTAAACTACATGTAAACTGACCTACATGTGAACTACTTGTAAACTGACCTACATGTGAACTACATGTAAACTGACCTACATGTGAACTGACCTACATGTGAACTACATGTAAACTGACCTACATGTGAACTACATGTAAACTGACCTACATGTGAACTGACCTACATGTGAACTACATGTAAACTGACCTACATGTGAACTACATGTAAACTGACCTACATGTGAACTACATGTAAACTGACCTACATGTGAACTGACCTACATGTGAACTGACCTACATGTGAACTACATGTAAACTGACCTACATGTGAACTGACCTACATGTGAACTGACCTACATGTGAACTACATGTAAACTGACCTACATGTGAACTGACCTACATGTGAACTGACCTACATGTGAACTACATGTGAACTGACCTACATGTGAACTGACCTACATGTGAACTGACCTACATGTGAACTACATGTAAACTGACCTACATGTGAACTACATGTAAACTGACCTACATGTGAACTGACCTACATGTGAACTACATGTAAACTGACCTACATGTGAACTACATGTAAACTGACATACATGTGAACTACATGTAAACTGACCTACATGTGAACTACATGTAAACTGACCTACATGTGAACTACATGTAAACTGACATACATGTGAACTACATGTAAACTGACCTACATGTAAACTACATGTAAACTGAACAACATGTAAACTACATGTAAACTGAACAACATGTAAACTACATGTAAACTGACCTACATGTGAACTACATGTAAACTGAACAACATGTAAACTACATGTAAACTGAACAACATGTAAACTACATGTAAACTGACCTACATGTGAACTACTTGTAAACTGACCTACATGTGAACTACATGTAAACTGACCTACATGTGAACTGACCTACATGTGAACTACATGTAAACTGACCTACATGTGAACTACATGTAAACTGACCTACATGTGAACTGCATGTAAACTGAACAACATGTAAACTACATGTAAACTGAACAACATGTAAACTACATGTAAACTGACCTACATGTGAACTACATGTAAACTGACCTACATGTGAACTGACCTACATGTGAACTACATGTAAACTGACCTACATGTGAACTACATGTAAACTGACCTACATGTGAACTACATGTAAACTGACCTACATGTGAACTACATGTAAACTGAACAACATGTAAACTACATGTAAACTGACCTACATGTGAACTACTTGTAAACTGACCTACATGTGAACTACATGTAAACTGACCTACATGTGAACTGACCTACATGTGAAGTACATGTAAACTGACCTACATGTGAACTACATGTAAACTGACCTACATGTGAACTGCATGTAAACTGACCTACATGTGAACTGACCTACATGTGAACTACATGTAAACTGACCTACATGTGAACTACATGTAAACTGACCTACATGTGAACTACATGTAAACTGACCTACATGTGAACTGACCTACATGTGAACTACATGTAAACTGACCTACATGTGAACTGACCTACATGTGAACTACATGTAAACTGACCTACATGTGAACAGACCTACATGTGAACTGACCTACATGTGAACTACATGTGAACTGACCTACATGTGAACTGACCTACATGTGAACTGACCTACATGTGAACTACATGTAAACTGACCTACATGTGAACTACATGTAAACTGACCTACATGTGAACTGACCTACATGTGAACTACATGTAAACTGACCTACATGTGAACTACATGTAAACTGACATACATGTGAACTACATGTAAACTGACCTACATGTGAACTACATGTAAACTGACCTACATGTGAACTACATGTAAACTGACGTACATGTGAACTACATGTAAACTGACCTACATGTAAACTACATGTAAACTGAACAACATGTAAACTACATGTAAACTGAAAAACATGTAAACTACATGTAAACTGACCTACATGTGAACTACATGTGAACTACATGTAAACTGACCTACATGTGAACTACATGTAAACTGACGTACACGTGAACTACATGTAAACTGACCTACATGTAAACTACATGTAAACTGAACAACGTGTAAACTACATGTAAACTGAAAAACATGTAAACTACATGTAAACTGAACAACATGTAAACTACATGTAAACTGACCTACATGTGAACTACATGTAAACTGAACAACATGTAAACTACATGTAAACTGAACAACATGTAAACTACATGTAAACTGACCTACATGTGAACTACTTGTAAACTGACCTACATGTGAACTACATGTAAACTGACCTACATGTGAACTGACCTACATGTGAACTACATGTAAACTGACCTACATGTGAACTACATGTAAACTGACCTACATGTGAACTGCATGTAAACTGAACAACATGTAAACTACATGTAAACTGAACAACATGTAAACTACATGTAAACTGACCTACATGTGAACTACATGTAAACTGACCTACATGTGAACTGACCTACATGTGAACTACATGTAAACTGACCTACATGTGAACTACATGTAAACTGACCTACATGTGAACTACATGTAAACTGACCTACATGTGAACTACATGTAAACTGAACAACATGTAAACTACATGTAAACTGACCTACATGTGAACTACTTGTAAACTGACCTACATGTGAACTACATGTAAACTGACCTACATGTGAACTGACCTACATGTGAACTACATGTAAACTGACCTACATGTGAACTACATGTAAACTGACCTACATGTGAACTGCATGTAAACTGACCTACATGTGAACTGACCTACATGTGAACTACATGTAAACTGACCTACATGTGAACTACATGTAAACTGACCTACATGTGAACTACATGTAAACTGACCTACATGTGAACTGACCTACATGTGAACTACATGTAAACTGACCTACATGTGAACTGACCTACATGTGAACTGACCTACATGTGAACTACATGTAAACTGACCTACATGTGAACAGACCTACATGTGAACTGACCTACATGTGAACTACATGTGAACTGACCTACATGTGAACTGACCTACATGTGAACTGACCTACATGTGAACTACATGTAAACTGACCTACATGTGAACTACATGTAAACTGACCTACATGTGAACTGACCTACATGTGAACTACATGTAAACTGACCTACATGTGAACTACATGTAAACTGACATACATGTGAACTACATGTAAACTGACCTACATGTGAACTACATGTAAACTGACCTACATGTGAACTACATGTAAACTGACGTACATGTGAACTACATGTAAACTGACCTACATGTAAACTACATGTAAACTGAACAACATGTAAACTACATGTAAACTGAAAAACATGTAAACTACATGTAAACTGACCTACATGTGAACTACATGTGAACTACATGTAAACTGACCTACATGTGAACTACATGTAAACTGACGTACACGTGAACTACATGTAAACTGACCTACATGTAAACTACATGTAAACTGAACAACATGTAAACTACATGTAAACTGAAAAACATGTAAACTACATGTAAACTGACCTACATGTGAACTACATGTGAACTACATGTAAACTGACCTACATGTGAACTACATGTAAACTGACGTACACGTGAACTACATGTAAACTGACCTACATGTAAACTACATGTAAACTGAACAACATGTAAACTACATGTAAACTGAAAAACATGTAAACTACATGTAAACTGACCTACATGTGAACTACATGTAAACTGACCTACATGTGAACTACATGTAAACTGACCTACATGTAAACTACATGTAAACTGAACAACATGTAAACTACATGTAAACTGAAAAACATGTGAACTACATGTAAACTGACCTACATGTGAACTACATGTAAACTGAACAACATGTGAACTACATGTAAACTGACCTACATGTGAACTACATGTGAACTACATGTAAACTGAACAACATGTAAACTACATGTAAACTGACCTACATGTGAACTACATGTGAACTACATGTACATGACTATAACAGAGCAGAGGCATTGCTAGAAAAACAGAAAACATTCTATCTCACCGTCAATCTCCTCCAATGGGATCTGGCCAAAGATGTGCAGGTAGGGTCGATACAGGACCCTGCGAAACACCCAGTCTAGGCGCGGGTCGTTGGGGTGGAGAAGGGCCTGAGTAGCCACGCCGTACGCTATGAGCCACACACTCAGGAAGAACAGGAAGAAGAACACATCCTTCATCTGTCAGGAAGAACAGAGTACAAACATCACCTGTAATCCTCCCTGACACTACAAATGTATCAGGTTATAAAGTACGCTTAGAACCACAATTCCATTTATACACAACAGGGTTGTGGTCAATTACAGTCAATTCAGGAAGTACACTGGAATTACAAATACATTGGAAAATAATAATAATCAATGACAAATGTTTGTTTAAAAAAACATTTTTGGTTTACTTTCTGAATTGACTGGAACTGAAATGGAACTGACCTCAACCCTGATACACAAATACATCAAAGTTTTCAAAATGTGTTTTAGTGGGGCTACGTTGTATTTCTGGGTCATAAACCTGGTACATTTGTCATACATGTTTGTCTTCTAAACAGTTCTCTACGTTACCATCCTCTCCACGATGATGATCTTGGGCCCCAGCTGCTTGTGGATGGCGAAGATGTGGATGAGACGCAGTGTGAACACCATGAAGTCCAGCGCCAGAACCGTTCGTCCCGCCTCATATGTGTCTTTCATCATCCTGTCAGAATTACATCCTATATTAGACCTGTATTCAACTAGGACCCTTAAATTCTAATCTGGACCTCGAAGCCAGTTCCACAGATTTTTGTACATTGTTTAAAATTCTCCTCCCCCTAATCAGGAACGGATTAAGACCTGGGACACCAGGTGGATACAATGAATTATCAGGTAGACGACCAAAGCAGCAGTAGTCCCCGGGCCTCGTAGGGTCAGATTTGAATACCCCAGCTGTACGGAGTTAATGTCACTACCAATGTCACTTCACACAGTAAATGTACTGAAAATCAGCAGATCTCTTTCTATCACTAGATATCACACCACAACTATAGCCTACTATAGTCTATCATATACCCTACCTACTGTAGTCTATCATATACCCTACCTACTGTAGCCTGTCAAAATTAATTTATTGTTAGAAATCATCACTTAAAAAAAAAATCAAATCCTCCTGCTGCAGGGTTATTTGACTCTTGCGTCAAATTAAGATCCTACACCTGTATATTTGTATTTTTTAAATGTATTTAACCAGGAAAAGCCCATTGAGACCCAGAGTCTCTTTCTCAAGGGAGACCTGGCCAAAAAGGCAGCAACGATCAATACATTACATCATTTAAACATACAACGATCAATACATTACATCATTTAAACACACAACGATCAATACATTACATCATTTAAATTTAAACATACAACGATCAATACATTACATCATTTAAACATACAACGATCAATACATTACATCATTTAAACATACAACGATCAATACATTACATCATTTAAACACACAACGATCAATACATTACATCATTTAAACATCATTTAAACATACAACGATCAATACATTACATCATTTAAACATACAACGATCAATACATTACATCATTTAAACATACAACGATCAATACATTACATCATTTAAACATACAACGATCAATACATTACATCATTTAAACATACAACAATACAACAACATGATCCAGCCTAAAAAAACAAACATTTCCTCCATAAGTCTCCCATCAATATTTTAAATCCATTCAGTAGTACTAACATATCTAGATGAAGCAGGGATTGTAGATGATTCCATTCAGTGGCACTAACATTTCCAGATGAAGCAGGGATTGTAGATGATTCCATTCAGTGGCACTAACATATCTAGATGAAGCAGGGATTGTAGATGATTCCATTCAGTGGCACTAACATATCCAGATGAAGCAGGGATTGTAGATGATTCCATTCAGTGGTACTAACATTTCCAGATTAAGCAAAAATCAAATCAAATCAAATTTTATTTGTCACATACACATGGTTAGCAGATGTTAATGCGAGTGTAGCGAAATGCTTGTGCTTCTAGTTCCGACAATGCAGTAATAACCAACAAGTAATCTAACTAACAATTCCAAAACTACTGTCTTATACACAGTGTAAGGGGATAAAGAATATGTACATAAGGATATATGAATGAGTGATGGTACAGGGCAGCATACAGTAGATGGTATCGAGTACAGTATATACATATGAGATGAGTATGTAGACAAAGTAAACAAAGTGGCATAGTTAAAGTGGCTAGTGATAAATGTATTACATATGGATGCAGTCGATGATATAGAGTACAGTATATACGTATGCATATGAGATGAATAATGTAGGGTAAGTAACATTATATAAGGTAGCATTGTTTAAAGTGGCTAGTGATATATTTACATCATTCCCCATCAATTCCCATTATTAAAGTGGCTGGAGTTGGGTCAGTGTCAATGTCAGTGTGTTGGCAGCAGCCACTCAATGTTAGTGGTGGCTGTTTAACAGTCTGATGGCCTTGAGATAGAAGCTGTTTTTCAGTCTCTCGGTCCCAGCTTTGATGCACCTGTACTGACCTCTCCTTCTGGATGATAGCGGGGTGAACAGGCAGTGGCTCGGGTGGTTGATGTCCTTGATGATCTTTATGGCCTTCCTATAACAACCGGGTGGTGTAGGTGTCCTGGAGGGCAGGTAGTTTTCACCCGGTGATGCGTTGTGCAGACCTCACTACCCTCTGGAGAGCCTTACGGTTGAGGGCGGAGCAGTTGCCGTACCAGGCGGTGATACAGCCCGCCAGGATGCTCTCGATTGTGCATCTGTAGAAGTTTGTGAGTGCTTTTGGTGACAAGCCAAATTTCTTCAGCCTCCTGAGGTTGAAGAGGCGCTGCTGCGCCTTCTTCACGACGCTGTCTGTGTGAGTGGACCAATTCAGTTTGTCTGAGATGTGTATGCCGAGGAACTTAAAACTTGCTACCCTCTCCACTACTGTTCCATCGATGTGGAACAGCAGGGATTGTAGATGATTCCATTCAGTGGTACTAACATATCCAGATGAAGCAGGGATTGTAGATGATTCCATTCAGTGGTACTAACATTTCCAGATGAAGCAGGGATTGTAGATTATTCCATGTGTCTGGTGCAGAAGAAGAGAAGGCAGTCTTGCCTAATACTGTGAATGTCCTGGGAACTTTAAGTAGCAACCTCCTAACAGACTGGGTATGGTAACTGCTGGTGGTGAAGGAGACCAGACTACAGAGGTAAAGAGGGAGTTTACCCAAAAGGGCTTTGTAGATGAACACATACAAATGTATCTTTCTGTGCATATACAGTGCCTTGCGAAAGTATTCGGCCCCCTTGAACTTTGCGACCTTTTGCCACATTTCAGGCTTCAAACATAAAGATATAAAACTGTATTTTTTTGTGAAGAATCAACAACAAGTGGAACACAATCATGAAGTGGAACGACATTTATTGGATATTTCTAACTTTTTTAACAAATCAAAAACTGAAAAATTGGGCGTGCAAAATTATTCAGCCCCTTTACTTTCAAGTGCAGCAAACTCTCTCCAGAAGTTCAGTGAGGATCTCTGAATGATCCAATGTTGACCTAAATGACTAATGATGATAAATACAATCCACCTGTGTGTAATCAAGTCTCCGTATAAATGCACCTGCACTGTGATAGTCTCAGAGGTCCGTTAAAAGCGCAGAGAGCATCATGAAGAACAAGGAACACACCAGGCAGGTCCGAGATACTGTTGTGAAGAAGTTTAAAGCCGGATTTGGATACAAAAAGATTTCCCAAGCTTTAAACATCCCAAGGAGCACTGTGCAAGCGATAATATAAAAATGGAAGGAGTATCAGACCACTGCAAATCTACCAAGACCTGGCCGTCCCTCTAAACTTTCAGCTCATACAAGGAGAAGACTGATCAGAGATGCAGCCAAGAGGCCCATGATCACTCTGGATGAACTGCAGAGATCTACAGCTGAGGTGGGAGACTCTGTCCATAGGACAACAATCAGTCGTATATTGCACAAATCTGGCCTTTATGGAAGAGTGGCAAGAAGAAAGCCATTTCTTAAAGATATCCATAAAAAGTGTTGTTTAAAGTTTGCCATAAGCCACCTGGGAGACACACCAAACATGTGGAAGAAGGTGCTCTGGTCAGATGAAACCAAAATTTAACTTTTTGGCAACAATGCAAAACGTTATGTTTGGCGTAAAAGCAACACAGCTCATCACCCTGACCACACCATCCCCACTGTCAAACATGGTGGTGGCAGCATCATGGTTTGGGCCTGCTTTTCTTCAGCAGGGACAGGGAAGATGGTTAAAATTGATGGGAAGATGGATGGAGCCAAATACAGGACCATTCTGGAAGAGAACCTGATGGAGTCTGCAAAAGACCTGAGACTGGGACGGAGATTTGTCTTCCAACAAGACAATGATCCAAAACATAAAGCAAAATCTACAATGAAATGGTTCAAAAATAAACATATCCAGGTGTTAGAATGGCCAAGTCAAAGTCCAGACCTGAATCCAATAGAGAATCTGTGGAAAGAACTGAAAACTGCTGTTCACAAATGCTCTCCATCCAACCTCACTGAGCTCGAGCTGTTTTGCAAGGAGGAATGGGAAAAAATGTATCATCTGCATATAGATGTAACTTTGTTGGTTGCAAGAGGGGAAACTGGATGCAAGAGAGGAAGGACTCTGCTCACCTGCAGGACACACCGATAACGAAGAGTGAGATGGCCACCATGTCACACTTGTTCCAGTTGTCCTCCACGTACAGCTTGAATTTCTTCAGGATGCTCATGTCTTCGTCTGTGAAGAAGCTCTGCATCACCCAGGTCAATAAAGCGTTAGTTCACTCTGTTAGAACATCACAATTAGCAGTATAATTCTAGTTGTGTATATTTTCGAGGTCATTTGAGTAATTTATGTCAAATTTCCCCCCCAGGCTAAAAATGCATTTATCCTCAACAACAATCCTGGAGTATCCTCAACGCTGCACATATTCTGTCCAGCCGCACACCGGATGCAACTTATCAACAGCTGAGTACCTGAGGAACAGAGTTGAGAAGCACTGAAATGGAACTCCATTCCTTAGTCCACTACGGAATAGGACGGCAGGGTATCCTAGTGGTTAGAGCGTTGGACTAGTAACCGGAAGGTTCCTAGGCCGTCATTGAAAATAAGAATTTGTTCTTAACTGACTTGCCTAGTACAATAAAGGTAAAATAAATAAAAAACGTAGTGTTTTGAACAGGGCCCTTGTCGAAAGTAGTTCAGTATGGAGGGAATAAGGTGCCATTTCAGACACAGATATTGTGTTATGGAACCTTTATTTAACTGGACAAGTCAGTTAAGAACAAATTATTATTTACAATGACGTCCCAGAGTTCAGATCCAGCCCGTGACGTCAACACACCTGTCTCAGCTCCTCCAGCACCAGGGTGAAGACCCAGAAGTAGAGCATGATCTCAGGGGCCCCAGGGCCCGCGGGGGGCGGAGGACGAAAGTCCAGCAGGAGCACGTAGGTGAACAGGATGAGGAAGGCAAAGTACATGATGACATTGCCTAGGAACACAGTGACCGGGGCACTCCAGAAGCGACGCCAGCGACGCAGCAGGAAACGCCACCACACGGCGGCGCTGCTCTGGCCCTCCATGCCACCAGGAGGACCCCCCGGGTCTCTGGAACACCATACAACACATTGAAAATTGGGAATTTTTATATACAGTATACTTCAACAGTCCACAAAGATTCTAGCCTCGTATTACCAGACTGGCTCACAAGGCTGCTAAAAGGCAGGTTGACATGAAGTGTCGTCAACTTTGTTCTAAGGGCATAAATAATCTGATTGGTTTAGGGCAGAACAATTGTTTATATGGCTTATTCAATTAAACCTTTAATAAAACAAAATGTTAACTGACCTACTGGCAGATTTTTGACCAAGCTTGCTAGCTAAATCAATTATATAATCCAACCTTAGTAGGAAGTAGTACCCTGCTCAGCTAAACTACATATAATTTAACATTTTACGTTTCTGCCCCCAGGAAACATAACTGTCCATTCCAATTGTTAAGTTTATATGGCTTATAAAACCAAATGTTTTGATAAAGAAAGTGGGAGCTGATTTACTGGTATATTTGAGACCAATCTAGCTAGCTCTATTCTATGTTTCAACATTACTAAAATATTGCTATTTTGCTGGGCAAATAGCTCTGTTTAGCTTAGCATTTTACGTTGCTACTGTCACGTCGCTACCCCCCCCAGCGATATTGGACCCACCTGGACTC
>NW_025747130.1:67500-68728 GCF_021184085.1 Oncorhynchus gorbuscha
GCTGCATGTTATATACAGTGTGTGTGTGTGTGTGTGTGTGTGTGTGTGTGTGTGTGTGTGTGTGTGTGTGTGTGTGTGTGTGTGTGTGTGTGTGTGTGTGTGTGTGTGTGTGTGTGTGTGTGTGTGTGTGTGTGTGTGTGTGTGTGTGTGTGTGTGTGTGTGTGTGTGTGTGTGTGTGTGTGTGTGTGTGTGTGTGTGTGTGTGCTCCTCGTGTCTCTCACCTAGGGCAAACTGCTCATACTTGGCCTCCTTCATGCTACGTGCTGACTCTGCCTCTGACTCCAGGCCAGACATCTCTTTCAGGATCTTACAACCAGCTAGAGCCGCTGCTACAGCCTCAGGACCCTGGACCACAGACAGACAGACAGACAGAGAGAGACAGAGAGACAGAGAGACAGAGAGAGAGAGAGAGAGAGAGAGAGAGAGAGAGAGAGAGAGAGAGAGAGAGAGAGAGAGAGACAGAGAGAGAGAGAGAGAGAGAGAGAGACAGAGAGAGAGAGAGAGAGAGAGAGAGAGAGAGAGAGAGAGAGAGAGAGAGAGAGAGACAGAGAGACAGAGAGAGAGAGAGAGAGAGAGAGAGAGAGAGAGAGACAGAGAGAGAGAGAGCGAGAGAGAGAGAGAGAGAGAGACAGAGACAGAGACAGAGAGAGAGAGAGAGAGAGAGAGAGAGAGAGAGAGAGAGAGAGAGAGAGAGAGAGACAGAGAGAGAGAGAGAGAGAGAGAGAGAGACAGAGAGAGAGAGAGAGAGACAGAGAGACAGAGAGAGAGAGAGAGAGAGAGAGACAGAGAGAGAGAGAGCGAGAGAGAGAGAGAGAGAGACAGAGACAGAGACAGAGACAGAGACAGAGACAGAGACAGAGACAGAGAGACAGAGAGAGACAGAGAGAGACAGAGAGAGAGAGAGAGAGAGAGAGAGAGAGAGAGAGAGAGAGAGAGAGAGAGAGAGAGAGAGAGAGAGAGAGAGAGAGAGAGAGAGAGAGAGAGAGAGAGAGAGAGAGACAGAGACAGAGACAGAGACAGCACAAAATTCAAACCCTCCAACCTAAAAGGCCCTGTGGTGTTGATGATATCCTAAATGAAGTGATAAAATATACAGACAACAAATTACAATTGGCTATACTTAAACTCTTTAACATCATCCTCAGCTACGACATCTTCCACAATATTTGGAATCAAGGACTGATCACCCCAATCCACAAAAGTTGAGACAAATTTGACCCCAACAACT
>NW_025747131.1:0-68712 GCF_021184085.1 Oncorhynchus gorbuscha
CTCATTCACCTGCATAACAGTGAGTAAAACAAACTTAGGGGAGGCCTCTGATGTTACCATGCATGAAACCAAGGCTTTTTCGTTTACAGAAGTCAACAAATGAGAGCGACTGGGGACACGCAGGGCCTGGGTTAACCTCCACATCACCCGAGGAACAGAGAAGGAGTAGGATGAGGGTACGGCTAAAGGCTATCAAAACTGTGTTGGGGACAGAGAATACCAATTTGTAAGTCGCTCTGGATAAGAGCGTCTGCTAAATGACTTAAATGTAAATGTAATAAAAGGAGCAGATTTAAGGACGTGGTAGGATAGGTTCAGGGCATAATGTACAGACAGGGGTATGATAGGGTGTGTGGGTACAGTGGAGGTAAACCCAGGCACTGAGTGACGATAAGAGAGGTTGCATCTCTGGATGCAGTTATGCTGGGTGAGGTCCCCGCATGTGTGGGAGGTGGGACAAAGGAGGTATCTGAGGCATGTTGAGTGGAACTAGGGTCTCCGCAGTAAACTAAAACAATGATAACTATCCTAAACAACAGTATACAAGGCATATTGACATTTGAGAGAGACATAAAGTGAGGCTTAAAGCAATCACAGGTGTTGATTGTGGGAGGATCCATTGTCAACCAGTCATTAGGGTGTTTTTGTTTGACCCACATGATGGTAACCAAAGACATAACTGAAACAGGAACCAACTTTGCTGCTATTCATGTACCATAATACAAATGTATGTCATATTTGAGGCTCTCTCTCACGGATTGATTGTACAATGTACACACATACACTGAGTGTACAAAACATTATGAACATCTTCCAAATGTTGAGTTGCCTCCCCCGCCCCACTTTTGATCTCAGAACAGCCTCAATTCATCGTGGAATGCACTACAAGGTGTTCAAAAGCATTTCACATGTTGACTCCAATGCTTCCCACAGTTTGGTCAAGTTGGCTGGATGTCCTTTGGGTGGTGGACCATTCGTGATACACACAGGAAACTGTTGAGTGTGAAACGCCCAGCAACATTGCAGTTCTTGACACAAACCAGTGCGTCACCTACTACCATACCCCATTCAAAGACAAATATTTTGTCTTGCCTATTCACGCTTTGAATGGCACACATACACAATCCATGTCTCAATTGTCTCCTCCCCTTCATCTCCACCGATTGAAGTGGATTTAACAAGTGACGTCAATAAGGGATCCTACCTTTCACCTGGATTCACCTGGTCAGTCTGTCCTG
The DNA here is from genome assembly GCF_021184085.1 of Oncorhynchus gorbuscha. NCBI lineage: Eukaryota > Metazoa > Chordata > Actinopteri > Salmoniformes > Salmonidae > Oncorhynchus > Oncorhynchus gorbuscha. Next base: position 1,239 of record NW_025747131.1, read on the forward strand.
TACACTCAATATATGATTTCAGTTTGTGAGTGTCTGATATGTGAGTTGGAGTAATGCTTATTTCAACATTATAAAATAAAATGCCATGTTAATCTGAGCCTTGCTGTAGGAAAACCATAATACCGCCCAACTTTTGGCTGTCGCAAAAGCACCTCCCCTGACTTCAAACCTCAACTTTCTTTCTACAATCAGTTACTTTCTGCTCGTCACTCAAACATGCCCACAGGCTACATCATCATGGGTCAGAAGAAGGAGAGTAAAGAGAGAAATGTGAATGGAGGTGGAGTGTGAGCAGCAGCTGTATGCGCAGAACGTTATCCGGATCCGTAGCTTTTGAGAAAGAGGTTTCCCAGGGGAACAGAGTGTTCTGGCGTAAACATTGTATTCACAGCCACGGCCTAAACATATTCTTCCGAGTAGACCGCTGATTGGCCAGCTCATCCTCCTCCAGGAGTATGACCTCGTTCTTTATGAGAAAATAGCAAGAATCTTTGCAGTGAGTTTTTTTATTAAGTGTTTTCTCTCCAATGTATGCTTGTCCAGAAATTCGAGTACAGAATGAGTCAACAACATTATTTGGGCATGAGTAAATATTCATTTTTAAAGTGAGATTTTCACTGGACAGTTATCTCCAGTCAGAACTAACAGGCCATGTTTAAAATTAGAGATACAATGAATGTACTGACTGGTAACCACTCTCTGAACTTGATATTAAATTATTAGAAAACATAATTTAGCCCTCTCTGAACTTGATATTAAATTATTAGAAAACATAATTTAGTCCTCTCTGAACTTGATATTAAATTATTAGAAAACATAATTTAGCCCCAGTCGTTACTGTTAAACGTACCAATGAAGCTTACCTTTCATAAAGGGCCCTTGCTATTTCAACCTCTACCTTCAATCCACTAAGTGAGGGCTCCTGAGCTCACACCTTGATAATCTGCCTGCTATACCTGAGCCGATAATCTCATCTAAATCCAATTGACGAGACTGAGGCCCATTAGATATTACTGTCGAGGAGATTGCCAGGTGGTTTAGCTGGTTCTATGGAAGTAGACTCTCACAGAGGTTCCCAAAATTGTATAGTTCCGTAACCCTTCAAACATTCAACCTCCAGCTGCGTACCCCCCTCTAGCACCAGGGTCAGGGCACTCTCAAATGTTGTTTTTTGCCATCATTGTAAAGCCTGCTTGCCACACACACACACGATACATTTATTAAAACATAAAGAATATTTAACCATCTTACATATAAAACCTTATTTGTTCATCAAAAATGGTGAGTAACTTACCACAGGTTAATTAGAAGGGTGTGCTTGAAAGGATGCTCATAACTCTGCAATGGTGGGTTGTATTGGAGAGTCTCAGTCTTAAATCATTTTCCATGTTTTCATGTTAGTGAGGGCTAGGGAATCCACTCTCACATAGGTACGTGGTTGCAAAGGGCACTTAAAACGTCTTAACAGCGCGATTTGCCAAGGCAGGATACTCCATGCTTTATGGTGGGAAATACACATGCAGAGATCATCTGTTCACCCACACCGCTCTCAAAGACATTGCGGTCGAGCAAAAAAATCTCCTATTTGAACCAGACCAAAGGACAGATTTCCACCGGCTCAATGTCCATTGCTTGTGTTTTTGGTAAGCAAGTCTCTTATTATTATTGGTGTCCTTTAGTATGGTTTTCTTTTTGTCTTATTTACGATGAAACCCACAATTCACACAGTCTCCTGAAGAGCTGACTGTCTTCAGAGGAGACTGTGTGAAAATCAGGCCTTCATGGTCAAATGACTCTTTGAAGCATTTATTTGGCTGCAATTTCTGAGGCTGTTGACTCTCATGAACTTATCCTCTGCAGTCGAGGTAACTCTGGGTCTTCCATTCCTGTGGCCAGTTTCATCATAGCGAGTGATGGTTTCGACTGCACTTGAAGAAACTTTCAGTTCTTAATTTTTCATATTGACTGACCTTCATGTCTTAAGGTAATGATGGACTGTACCATTTCTTTGCTTATTTGAGCTGTTCTTGCCATAATATGGACTTGGTATTTTGCAAATAGAGCTTGTCTTACCTGTACACCACCCGTACCTTGTCACAACACCACTGATTGGCTCAAATGCATTAAGAAGGAAATACATTCCATAAATTAACTTTCAAGAAGGCACACCTGTTAATTGAAATGCATTCCAGTGACTACCTCATGAAGCTGGTTGAGGAGAATGCAAGTGTTTGCAAAGCTGTCATCAAGGCAAGGTTGGCTATTTGAAGAATCTCAAATATAAAAATATATTTTGATTTGTTTCACACTTGTTTAGTTACTACATGATTCACATGTATGTTTATTTCATAGTTTTGATGTCTTCACAATTATTCTACAATGTAGAAAATAGTAAAAATAAAAACCATTGAATGAGTAGTGCTCCTAAAACTTTTATCATTAGTATGCTTGAACCCCAAATCAATGTAGTTCTCAATCATATTGGTGCCTCTGATGGTCCAAGTCCTTGTCAGTTGTTCCAGCTTTCCTTGGTGTGGTGAAATGCTGATCAGATTCAGTTATCCGTGTCCATGCTAGCTAAATAACAACAAATGTAGAGTTACTGATGCTTGCATTGATGATCGTGGAAGCAGAACAACTTGTGTAGTTGACAGGTGCAGGTGTAGTACTGCTGGCAGTATCCATTTGAGGAAACCGAATGAGCAGCAGCCTCATATGGACTGCTCTCCGAGACAGAGCAATGGTTAATGTGATTGAATGTTAATTATTTGACTAGGCTACCTGTATATGATATTGTGTTGTTATTTCGCTGAACACTAGATGGTTTCATTTTATTTTTGGCAGTGAAACGAGGCTACTCCAGGCGAGAGAAAAAAAACTCACCCAAATATATAGCCCCATTGGAAAATATAAAGGGACTGTTTGAAAATGTGAAAAAGGTGTATATATATATTATTTATTTTTAAATGTGAAATCATGTTTTTTGTTGGCGTAACCCCGACGGCATTGCGTGAACCCCAATACCTGGTTTTTAGACCCAACTCGACCGCAACGCCTGACACTAGTGAGCCAGGGTAAATAAAGTGAGAGGACTAGCAAACAGTGTAGGGAATGAAAGGAGGTTTTTTTTGTCCTGCAAACATCATCGGTCACTTGAAGATGTTATTACTGCCAGTTTGTTCTTGTCACAGGAATCTATGACAGTACAAGTGAGAGGGTAGCATGTAAAACAGACATGCAGTTAGACTCTTTCTGCCCAGACTGTAAAAACATATACATGCAGATGTGTAAAGAGAGTCTTTCTGTTGTCTCGAACCACACCATGCTAGAGCAAACATGACATCGATTGACATACCGGTTTGCAATCTAAAATCTGTCAGATTGAGATAGGGGTAACTGCATTGGACAGGTCTCAATCCACCACATCCGCCTATGTCATGCTCCCGCATCTGTGGTGAAAGGCGGCAGAATTAGATGCGTGTTTGTCAGACCATGAGACATCCCGAAAATCGGTCTTCTCACGAAAACGTCTGTAGCATCCGAAAGGTTTGACCTATAAAACTCACAAACACGATGGTGGTCTCCATTTTGCTCACGGCCTTGTCTGAAGGTAACTGGTACCGTTTAAAAAATGAATGGAAGTATGAAGGTAGTTTTGTGCCTAACCTCCTTCAATGGTTCTTTGCAGTTCAGTGATAATTAAAATGTAGGAGCGGCAGCTCATTCAAACATTTTGGGGCATAGTTTACTCCAGGCTCTTTTATGCATTTCAGTGTATCTAATATGTGGTGTTACGCTGGTACATTTTACATATGATTATCGCCAGTGGCGTTGTCTTGTGAAACTACTCAAGTCGTTCCAGAGCTGGCACACATGATTCAACTTCTATTAACACAATAACACAGATGGAATTTCAACAATATAATATGGCTAACCAGAATACAAAACACTGTATGGTTCCTGAAAAAGGATCTACAAAGAACATTTGAGATTGAGAAAAAAGTGATTTATGGAATCATTCTCCGTAAAAGGTTATAAAAGTGTTGTAAGCATAGCGGAATCTTTTGGTGCTATTTAAAACCATTTTTTAATGGCTCTTTATAGAACCTCAGCAGAGGGTTCTTTAAAATGCCATAAAGGTTCCATTTAGAACCGTATGAGCATGGTTCTTCATGGAACCTTCAAAAACGGTTCTATATAGCACCAAAAGGATCGCTATGGCTTCAAGCCAAAGAACCCTTATTTGGCACCGTATAGAAACAATTGTTTTATTGTCTAAAGGAAAGCCTTTGTGTAATTTCTCACGTGTATTTATAGAAGTTTGCACATTTAAATTGTGCCCTAAGGTTACTGCTAACCAGGTTTTAATTAAGGGAAATCCACCAAAAATAATATAAATGACATTGAAACGGGTTCTTCTTTGAAATTAAAATCAATTATCCCGCCAACAGCGACTGCTATAGAGCTTTCACTCTGTCTTCCCCTTCTCTTTTGACTTAGGTGTTGTTAATTTCTGCATATGCAGAGTGATGTTTACATGTCTCGGGAAAGCTCGTTAAAAAGTTAGACCGTGGCTACGCTAGCCCACAATAAAGGACTTAACACACGTGTCACATCCTGGAAAAGATGAATCTGTGCCAAGCTCATAACACAATACAGACCTGTGTAAGGCATGATCAGGAGATCAAATATTTCTGAGGCAAGGTCCTACTGTCCCAGCTCTTCAAGGCCTCTATGACATGTATTTCCCCATATGGGCAGAATAAGACACACTGATAGATTAATCTCTCTCTCTCTCTCTCTCTCTCTCTCTCTCTCTCTCTCTGTCTCTCTCTCTCTCTCTCTCTCTCTCTCTCTCTCTCTCTCTCTCTCTCTCTCTATGCAAACACACATGCCCACTTTAAACAAATGTTTCTATATATGGCTAAAATAATGGTTATTCTGCTTTTTTGAAGGTTCTATAAAGATCTATTCTCTTTAGGTTCTAAATGGAACTTGTAGAGCGGTGGCTCATTCAAATATTTGAACCATAGTTGCTCCAGGCTCTTTTTGTGAATTCAGTGTGTTCCAGTGTATCTAATCTGTGGTGTTATGCTATTACATGTAAAATATGATTATCGCCAGTGGCGTTTGTCTTGTGAAACTACTCAAGTCGTTCCAGAGCTGGCACACAAGATTCAACTTTCTATTAACACAATAACACAGATGGAATTTTAACAATATAATATGGCTAACCAGAATACAAAACCCTGTATGGTTCCTGAAAAGGATCTACAAAGAACGTTTGAGATTGAGAAAATGGGATTTATGGAACCAGTCTCCATCATGGCTATAATAAAAAAAAAAAAACATATAAATGTTTTCAATATAGCCCCAAAAGGGTCGTAACCATATAGTGGAATAACTTTTTATAGAACCTCAGGAAAGGGTTCTTTAAAACACCATGAAGGTTCCATTTACAACCGTATGAGCAAATAACTTCACAGAGCTTCATTGTAAAGGGTTTAAACACTGTTTCCCCTGCTTGTTCAATGAAACATAAATAATGAATGAACATGCACCTGTGGAACTGTCATTAAGACAATAACAGCTTACAGATGGTAGGCAATTAAGGTCACAGTTAGGAAGATTTAGGACGCTAAGAGGCCTTTCTACTAACTCTGAAAACACCAAAAGAAAGACGCCCAGGGTTCCTGCTCATCTTCGTGAATGTGCCTTAGGCATGCTGCAAGGAGGCATGAGGACTGCAGGGAGACTTTATCTCCTCACCAACTTTAAACATCTGCTTTCTGAGCAGCTAACCGATCGCTGCAGCTGTACATAGTCCATAGGTAAATAGCCCACCCAATTTACCTACCTCATCCCCATACTGTTTTTATTTATTTACTTTTCTGTTCTTTTGCACACCAGTATCTCTACCTGCACATGACCATCTGATCATTTATCACTCCAGTGTTAATCTGCAAAATTGTAATTATTCGCCTACCTCCTCGTGCCTTTTGCACACAATGTATATAGACTCTTTTTTTTCTACTGTGTTATTGACTTCTTTATTGTTTACTCCATGTGTAACTCTGTGTTGTTGTCTGTTCACACTGCTATGCTTTATCTTGGCCAGGTCGCAGTTGTAAACGAGAACTTGTTCTCAACTAGCCTACCTGGTTAAATAAAGGTGAAATAAATAAAAAATGTGGCCAGGACAATAAATTGCAAAGCCGTACTGGTTGACGCCAGGGAGACAGGATGGACAGCTGATCGTCCTCGCAGTGGCAGACCACGTGTAACAACTCCTGCACAGGGTCGGTAAATCGGAACATCACACCTGCGGGACAGGTACAGGATGGCAACAACTACTACCCGAGTTACACCAGGAACGCATAATCCCTCCATCAGTGCTCAGACTGTCCGCAATAGGCTGAGAGAGGCTGGACTGAGAGCATGTAGGCCTGTTGTAAGGCAGGTCATCACCAGACATCACCGGCAACAACGTCACCTATCGGCCCAAATCCACCTTTGCTGGACCAGACAGGACTGGCAAAAAGTGCTCTTCACTGGCGAGTTGCGGTTTTGCCTCACCAGGGGTGATGGTCGGATTCGCGTTTATCGTCGAAGGAATGAGTGTGACACCGAGGCCTGCACTCTGAAGCAGGAGCGAATTGGAGTTGGAGGGTCCGTCATGGTCTGGGGCGGTGTGTCACAGCATCATCGGACTGAGCTTGTTGTCAATGCATGAAATCTCAACGCTGTGCATTACAGGGAAGACATCCTCCTCCTCATGTGGTACCTTCCTGCAGGCTCATCCTGACATGACCCTCCAGCATGACAATGCCATCAGCCATACTGCTCATTCTATGCGTGATTTCCTGCAAGACAAGAATGTCAGTGTTCCTGCCATGGCCAGGGAAGGGCCCGGATCTCAATCCCATTGAGCACGTCTGGGACCTGTTGGATCGGAGGATGTGGAGTAAGGCCATTCCCCCAGAAATGTCGGGAACTTGCAGTTGCCTTAGTGGAAGAGTAGGGTAACAACTCACAGCAAGAACTGGCAAATCTGCTACAGTCAATAAGGAGGAGATGCACTGCAGTACTTAAAAAGGTCTACAGCAATTGTGAGGACTAAGCGAAACACACACGTCTTTTAATCGATCCTGAGGGAAAGAGAGAAAATCTACAGAGCGCGCTTTCAGGGCACTGTTTTTTTGGCGTGACCGAGACCTTTCGGCACACTCAACGTCTCGTGAGCGCGCGATTCACACACTGACAAGCCCCATAGAAGGCAGCCTTCACGCTGAACACGTAGAAACTGTTCCCAGAGCGGTAGCCTTTTGGGAAGTGCGTTAAATATGACATCAAAGCAGAGGCAATTTTTTCCATTACAAGAGAGATTTTGGTAGAATGCATGCCCTGACACTCCTGTTTTACATAGAGACAAAATTTAAACGGATTTAGAATTGTTAGAGTGTTTTCTATTCGATAATATTTTTAATATGCAAATATTAGCAACTTTTGAAAAAAATGTATCCTGTTTTATATGGGTACCCAAATCCTCCAGAAGGGGCAGTAAACCGTGGTATCCTGAACAGGTTTTAATGCAGCTGGTGGCCACACCAGACACTGACTGTTACTTTTGATTTTGACCCCTCACCTTTGTTCAGGGACACATTATTCAGTTTCTGATAGTCACATGTCCGTGGAACTTGTTCAGTTTATGTGTCAGTTGTTGAAACTTATGTTCATACAAATATTTACACGTTAAGTTAAGTTTGCTGAAAATAAACACAGTTGACAGGGAGGGAACATTTCTTTTTTTTTGCTGAGTTTATATAGCACCAAAAAGGGGATCCGCTATGGTTACAAGCCAAATAACCCTTATTAGGCTCTCTATAGAACCATTTGTTTTTCATGTCTAAAGGAAAAGCCTTTGCATAATTTCTCATATGTACTTGGAGAAGTTTGCATGTTTTTAAAATGGGCCCCAAGGTTGCTGCAAACGACATTTCAATTAAGGGATATCCCCCAAAAAGAATATCAAGGACAATTAAACGGCTTCTTCTTTGAAATTAAAATCAATTATCCCCCAAGATCCAGTGCTGTAGAGTTCTCTCTCTCTCTTATACTCATTCTTTCACTCACTCTTTCGCTCTCTCTTCCCCCTTCTCTTTTGACTTCATCTGTGCCAAGCTCATAATATAATACCGACCTTTGTAAAGGCATGATCAGGAGATTTCTTTTTACTATATGTATGTCCCAGCTCTTCAACGCTTTTATGTGTATTTCCCCATATGGGCAGAATAAGACACACTGATAGATTTATATTCATTTATTGTACTGTACACTCTTTTTATTTCTCTTTTCTCTCCCTCTCTATCATACACAATCACAAATGCACTCACACAATGCAAACACACATGCACACTTGGTTCTATATATTGCTAAAAATACGGGTTTCTTCTGCTTTTTTTGAACGTTCTAGAAAGAACCAAGGTTCTAAATGCAACTTGTATGGTGCTGTAAAGAAGCATTAAAAGGTTCAAAATAGCAACAAAAAAAGGGTTCTGCTATGGTTACAACCCTTTTGAGACTATATAGAACCCTTATTTTTTATGGTTATAGAACCTTTATGGATAGTCCAACACTCTAACCACTAGGCTACGGTTCTTGAAAGATTTGTTGCACCAATCTCAATCTCATTTTAAAAAGGTTATTTTTAGATCATTTTGAAGAACCATACAGGTTTTTAAATTCAGGTTATCCATGTTATATTGCTAAGATTCCATGGGCGTTATTATTGACTGGTTCAGAGAGATGGTTTTGATTTTGGTTCGATGTGTTCTAAAGGGAATGGTTGAAACAGGTGTGCTAGCTCTGGAACCGCTGGGGGTCCCAGAGAATAGAATTGATAACCATTCATTTAGTCAACCGTATTGATGTTAGGTTTGATACCAGAGCCCTGAGGCATGCTGTTTCAAAACTTCAAAGAAATGTGCCGATGCGGGTATCACTTCATCAGAAGTGCATCATCAATGTCGTCTGAAGCTTAATTTGATTACATTTGATAACCGTGTAAATCTATTTAGGACAATGTGATTTTTAGCAATATATTAAACTGTATTCATTCTCCCCCAAAATGAACTGCTAATTAGCTGCTAATGTGGCTTTATCATAAAGAACTACAAATGCCATGATGATCTGGACGAGACTGCCAATTTCATGGCAAAGGTAAGAATCTCAGGATACCTTTATTTAACTAGGCAAGTCAGTTAAGAACAAATTCTTATTTTCAATGACAGCCTAGGAACAGTAGGTTAACTGTCTGTTCAGGGAAGAACAACAGATTTGTACCTTGTCAGCTTCCGGGGTTTGAAATTGCAACTTTCCGGTTCCTAGTCCAACACTCTAACCACTAGGCTACGTTACAATTCTGTGAACTATCTTGAAGATGTCAGCTAGAGATGACGTTTTGCAGTAGCTTGCAGTGATTTGTAGTTTTGCATGACGTCTAATTTGATGCTAATTAGCATTTTAAAATCTGAGAGTAAATAGATCCGAATATATTGACAAGTCACTAGTGTACAATGGGTTGATCAAAGCCTTGAGTAATTGATCTACTTTCAAAACAATTTACTGGAAATGCTCAATGCTTCAGGAAGCTTAATTTCCCCAGAAAAGGTCAAGTTTGCCTTTATAGAAAACCACCACAGAGACAGTCATTTATTACTTTGAGATAGCAAATGTACCACTACCATAGCCCACTTAAACTGGTACAACACTTCCATTTACGGGTGACCTAAAATACCTATCCAGAAAACCACGCCTCCAATATAATTTCCCATTGTGCCTTGCCTTTTGAGTGAATTGTAGAATTACCACCCATGACTGTATTTGTTAGTGACAGAGAGATGGTTTTTGATTTCCTCGGTTTTCAGTCCAATGATCTTCACCAAGTGAGTTTCTAAGGGAATGGCATCATTAAAATAAACTTTATATGACAATACATTGTTTATTGTTTATCATTCTCATGTCTTGTCCCTGCTCCCCATGCTATTCGTTTCCCTCTGCTGGTCTTGTTTGGTTCTAACTCTCTCGCTCTCTTCTCTCTGTGGCTGCTCCCAGGTTCCTATTCCCTAATCATCATTTAGTCTTTCCACACTCCTTTCCCCTGGACTCCCTATTTACTTTGTGAGGACTTGTTTTGTATTCCATGCTTGAGGCCCTCCTGAGGTTTTTTGCCGTGAGTATCACCCTGTCCTGTCGTGTTTGGCCTTCTTCAACGTGTGAGCAAAATTCTGCAGAGTTGTTTTTCCACTAGAGGTTCCGGTTTTGAACATTAATAAATTCTGTTAAGACGCGTTTAGGTCCTCCTTCATTTGGACCTTAGATGGTAGTCATCTTCCCAGGAATCTTGTCGCCATGGTTCAAAGGTTTTTGATTTTCTCAGATTTTGCCACCTGTTGTTTTGGGTCCCCGAGCCTCCTGAACTCCAGGGTTAATAACCCACCTTCTATTAATTGGTCAGCCCAGAATCTTCTCTATCAGGACCTCTGGAAAATGTACTAGAATTCTGCAACCCTGTATGCAAGCTTTACAATATTCTGGCTTGTAAAGTATCGGAGTTTGGATATATTCAACAGTGAACGGTCCATAACGGATTTTCAGTCACCTACAATCTGTGTTCAGACTGATTGTCAGGATTAGGGAATATTTTAAAGAGACTACCTAAACCTTTTAAATGGAACAACCATTTCACTAATGCAGCTGGGAGCAAAACTCATTGTATTAGTAATGTATGTTATCTATACACAGATATTAAAAACTGTTTTTAATCAACCTGCAGTAGAGCATGTTGAGAAAATATGATAATAATAATTGTACAAAGTGACAAAACTTTCATTAGTTCCTTTTCATAATTGTACTTCTTATGGTGGGTACAAATATCAGATGGTGCGCCGGTCTTCTACAATACATTGCTTTTCTGCTAAGCATAAGCATCAGTACCAGTGCCTTCTTCCTCCGCCCAGGGGTTCAAGACTTATCGAGGGGAGCACAAAATAGCCATTCGAGATTCTTGTACCCTGCATCTGTAAAACGTGTAACTTGATTTTTATGGTAACTTACTGACAGTTACTTGTAAGATATTACTGTCAAAAAGAGAAGAAAAAAAGTACAGTAAGTGCTGAAGGCATTCTTTACAGTAATGCATTTTTACACCAAAGCTTCTTTGGTATCTACAGTAACATGCTGTACCTTTCTTTAAAGTAACTTACCGTAGAAAAACAAGTTGGTCTCAGTTTTTACTGTCTGGGAAACGAAATGTATTCATGGCCTTTGTCCTTCACCGTACGTTGAGAGTGTGATAACTGTATCTTTATATAAAAAATATTGGGTACTAATAAAGTACCATTATACTCTTTATCCGTAGATGTACCTTAAAAGGTACCGAACAGTACCATGTGAAATTTGTATTCCACCCTGAAAGTACATTGTGTATTTTGATCTTCTTGTATCCCAGGGAACAATACAGTACCCGCATTTCTAAGATTGTAGGCTTTGCCAATCCCTATGAGTGCTCAGCCTCCCAGGATTAAATGACCACACACAGACACACTCCCAGGTCGTCAACCCCGCGACATCTTCGTCGCGTCCATCCTGTCTTCCATGTCTCCTGTGTTACACCCCGCCTGCCTTCCCTCCCCCTCCCTTTCGAGAGCGTCATGATGCAATCCTTGATGTAGAAAGTGAGTTTATGATAATGAAACAGTCCCTGTCTTGTCCCTGGCTCCCATGCATCTCTCTGTGGTTCTATCCTTCTCTCCTCCCTCTCTCAGTTTTCCACTATTCTAATCATTTAGTCTTTTAAACAGTATTTAGGGCTTGATTTGTATTCCATGCAGTTCTGCCTTATCCTGTCGATAACCAACAACTTGGATAGCAGTTTCATTGTTTTTCTATTTAGGAGATGTTTCGGGGTCCTCCTTCACCTGCATGACAGAAACTCATGGTTTACAGGCGTTGGAGCTGTCAAATCAGGCAAGTTTTTAATCAACCATGTTGAGAAAATATGATAATAATAATTGTACTGACAAAACCATTAGTTCCTTTTCAAAATGTACTATGAATTCTGCAACCCTTTCCCAGTGTTATACCTAGTGATGCGTGTTTGATATGGGAGCTACGTTATCTATACACAGGAATGCGTTGAAATCGCTAAGCAGCTAACTTTGAAGCAGTACCATCAACACTTGCACAAAATAAGCTTGTACCCTGCACTGTAAAACGTGTGGTAACTTACCACTTTATCAGAAGTATCACGTAACATGCATCCAGTTTTTACGTCTGGGAAACACCTTCACGCTTTGATCACTAATGCTTTATTTTCACGAACAGTGTGAAATTGTGTATCCACCCCAAAATGCGAGATGTCACTAAGATTGTAGGCTTTTCCTATAGTGCTCAGTGCTTTCTTTGAGTCAGATTCTTGATGTAGAAAGTGAGTTTAATAATGAAACAGTCCCTGTGTGGCAGCTGCTGGGCATCAGACATCTATTATTCATGTTATCTTATATTTTTTAAACGTTGAAAGGGCTAACTTTGAAGCAACTCTGCCATCCTCAACGCTTTGATCACATGCTTTTTTGCTGTAAAATGCGAGATGAGACACCATAGCCATTTTTATTGCAAGAGACACCATAGCCATTTTTATTGTGTGTGTGTGTGTGTGTGTGTGTGTGTGTGTGTGTGTGTGTGTGTGTGTGTGTGTGTGTGTGTGTGTGTGTGTGTGTGTGTGTGTGTGTGTGTGTGTGTGTGTGTGTGTGTGTGTGTGTGTGTGTGTGTGTGTGTGTGTGTGTGTGTGTGTGTGTGTGTGTGTGTGAAGGATGTGGGTGCCGAAAGGGAGGTGCCAGTTTAGGCCTAGATTCAATCAGATCAAGCGTTTTAAGCAGTGATCGCTGATATTCAAATACAGTGACAAGAACCTTTTGGAAATACCTGGATTTCTGCATAAATTGGTCATAAAATTTGATCTGATCTTCATCTAGGTCACAACAATAGACAAACACAGTCTGCGAAAAACTAATAACACACAAACAATTATACATTTTCATGTCTTTATTGAACACACCGTGTAAACATTCACAGTGCAGGGTGGGAAAAGTATGTGAACCCTTGGATTTAATAATAACCTCAACCACATGTTTTCTGTAGTTGCGGATCAGACTTGCACAACAGTCAGGGGGAATTTTGGACCATTCCTCTTTGCAAAATTGTTTCAGTTCAGCAATATTCTTGGGATGTCTGGTGTGAACCACTCTCGAGGTCATGCCACAGCATCTCAATCGGGTTGAGGTCAGGACTCTGATTGGGTCACTCCAGAAGGCAAATGTTCTTCTGTTGAAGGCATTCTGTTTTTGATTTACTTCTGTATTTTGGGTCGTTGTCCTATTGCATCACCTAACTTCTGTTGAGCTTGGCAGACAGATAGCCTGACATTCTCCTGCTAAATGTATTGATAAACTTGGGAATTCATTTTTCCATCAATGATAGCAAGCTGTCCAGGTCCTGGGGCAGCAAAGCAGCCACAAACCATGATGCTCCCTCCACCATACTTTACCGTTGGGATGAGGTTATGATGTTGGTGTGCTTTGCATTTTTTTCTCCACACATAGTGTTGTGTGTTCCTTCCAAACAATTCAACTATAATTTCATCTGTCCACAGAATATTTTGCCAGTAGCGCTATGGAACATCCATGTGCACTTTTGCTAACTTCAGACTTGCAGCAATGTTTTTTTTTGGATAGCAGTGGCTTCTTCCTTGGTGTCCTCCCATGAACACCATTCTTGTTTAGTGTTTTACGTATCGTAGACTCGTCGACAGAGATGTTAGCATGTTCCAGAGACTTCTGTAAGTCTTTAGCTGACACTCTAGGATTCTTCTTAACCTCATTGAGCATTCTGCACTGTGCTCTTGCAGTCATCTTTGCAGGATGGCCACTCCTAGGGAGAGTAGCAACAGTGCTGAACTTTATCAATTTATAGACAATTTTTCTTACCGTGGACTGATGAACATCAAGGCTTTTAGAGATACTTTTGTAACCCTTTCCAGCTTTATGCAAGTCAACCATTCTTAATCTTAGATCTTCTGAGATATCTTTTGTTCAAGGCATGGTTCACATCAGGCAATGCTTCTTGTGAATAGCAAACTCACATTTTGTGAGTGTTTTTTATAGGGCAAGGCAGCTCTAACTAACATCTCCAATCTCGTCTCATTGATTGGACTCCAGCTTAGCTAATAGTTTGTCTATTGTTGTGACCTAGATGAAGATCAGATCAAATTTGATGACCAATTTAGGCAGAAGTCCAGGTAATTCCAAAGGAATTTGTCTTGCCACTGTAGCTGGTGTTTTTGCGGTGTCGGTGTAACTGCATTAGAGCTGTCATTGTCATGAAGCACACCCGTCCACTTGCATTCGAAGTTCAGAAACAAAAAGTGTAGGTTATATTGAAAATCATTATACTAAATAATAAGGATTCATATAAACCTAATTGGGGTGCAGATTGTAACACACATTCCAGTGTTTGAACTTGTAATAAAGCCTTCATGGAATTATTATTAATGCTACTCGACGCATCCAATAGGTGCGCAATAAGTATAATTAGTGGAGGGAAACCAAGGCTTTTTGAAGGCTTTCTAAAGGCCTTGTTGCTTTCACCAAATTTTGCCGAGAAAAAGGGTTCATTACTCGGAGCTTCATTATCTGTTCACAATGCACATTAGTGACATCTTCTGGTCAGCAATAAATAGCAGAGTGTGATTATCAGACGTTTTTTCACGCCAATGTTCACATCAAAACTGTGGCGCAGTGGTAAGTCATTGGCTTTGATAGCCTAGGAATTATCGGGAATGGCAGGTTTGTATCTTACATCATGCATCCCTTTTTTGCTTTAAAGTTAGCTATTTTTCAAAAACAGAATCTATGGCGTTAATTAGGATGCTTAAGAAACTTATACGGAGTTAAACAAATTATTTGAACAACAGTGCTGCAGAATGTGCGGTTTCACATTTAAAAATGTGTCAGGTGAACCAGTCAGGTGAACCTCATTGGTACAAAATCCTAACTATATTTGTAAGAACGGTGTCCAGTAGAGGTCAGTGTTTGAACGCAGCTTGGAATCAAAGAAAGCACCGGAACCAAACCACAGCAAAAACAGTGGGATCTCACACTTTGCAACACACGGTTTGAAAAAGCACGTGATCAAATGAAGCGTCGAACGTCATTTATGACGTACTTCAGATAAAGGGACACACATCAGCAGACTGCCTGGAGGTCAGCTGCTTAGCGGTTTGGACACATGCCTTGGATCTCCAGTATCAAACGTAACATCACTAGGTAGAACACCGGGAGCCGCTTGCTGATTTGACAGCTCCGACGCAGTTACACCTTTGACATCTACTAATTAAAAACAATGAAATGTTTTTAATTAAGGTATTGATTGAATTGAGCCCTTAATCTTTAAATAGAGTGTTAAAACTCCACAGGGAGATGCTGCCACACAGAGGCTTGTGATTGATTAAACACCTAACATAACTCACAACTAGACGGGCTGACGCTATAGCTCAATGTAAATCCGATGTGTCAATGCAAACTACATTATACATGCTAATGTTGTCATTTGATTGTGATGTTGTCATGTATTGTATTGTCATGTCTTGTCCCTGTGCTTTCTCTTCTCTTCGTTTCCCCCTGCTGGTCTTATTAGGTTTCTTTTCTCTCTCTATTCCTCTCTCTCTATATCTTCCGTTCCTGCTCCCAGCTGTTCCTCATTCTCCTAACAACCTCGTTTACTCTTTCACACCTGTCCCCTATTTTGCCCTCTGATTAAGTCTCTATTTCTCTCTCTGTTTCTGCTTCTGTCCTTGTCGGATTCTTGTTTGCTGTTTGCTTTGCTTTTGTTCCGTCCAGTTGTATTCTGCCTCGTCATCAGATACTACGTGTGAGCAGGTGTCTCTATCCTCTACGGCCCGCGCCTACCCGAAGGGACCTGCAGTCTGTTGCCGCTAGCCCTGCAACTCTCCTCAACAACTAGAAGGGGACTCTCCTGTTAAACTAGAGGATTTGTGTTTTCCCTGTTTGGACTTCCCTGTAATGATTGAGGATTTATGTTTTCCTGTTTGGACATTAAAAGACTCTGTTTCCGTTATATCGCTTTTGGGTCCTCACTCACCTGCATAACAGATGTGAGGTGCTTATGGAGGTACTATTGGACATTTTAACTCACTTTACATGCATTTATAGTTGAAGTCGGAGGTTTACATACACCTTAGCTAACTACATTTCAACTCAGTTTTTCACAATTCCTGACATTTAATCCTAGTAAAAATTCCCCTGTCTTAGGTCAGTTAGGATCACCACTTTATTTTAAGAATGTGAAATGTGAGTAGAGAGTGATTTATTTCAGCTTTTATTTCTTTCATCACATTCCCAGTGGGTCAGAAGTTTACATCCACTCAATTAGTATTTGGTAGCATTGCCTTTAAATTGTTTAACTTGGGTCAAGCGTTTTGGTAGCCTTCCACAACCTTCCCACAATAAGTGAATTTTGGCACATTCCTCCTGACAGAGCTAGTGTAACTGGGTCAGGTTTGTAGGCCTCCTTACTCACACACGCTTTTTAGTTCTGCCAACAAATTTTCTATAGGATTGAGGTCAGGGCTTTGTGTTGTCTACTCCAATACCTTGACTTTGTTTTCCTTAAGCCATTTTGCCACAACTTTGGAAGTATGCTTGGGGTCATTGTCCATTTGGAAGACCCATTTGCGACCAAGCTTTAACTTCCTGACTGATGTCTTGAGATGTTGCTTCAATATTTCCACATCATTTTCCTGCCTCATGGTGCCATCTATTTTGTGAAGTGCACCAGTCCCTCCTGCAGCAAAGCACCCCAACAACATGATGCTGCCACCCCCATGCTTCACGGTTGGGATGGTGTTCTTCGGTTTGCAAGCCTCCCCCTTTTTCCTCCAAACATAACGATGGTCATTATGGCCAAACAATTCTATTTTTGTTTCATCAGACCAGAGGACATTTCTCCAAAAAGTACGATCTTTGTCCCCATGCGCAGTTGCAAACCGTAGTCTTGGTATGTCCCCCCTCCCTGTTTCCTCTTCACAAGGTCCTTTGCTGTTGTTCTGGGATTGACTTTTCGTACCAAAGTACGTTCATCTCTAGCACACAGAACGTGTCTCCTTCCTGAGCGGTATGATGGCTGCGTGGTCCCATGGTGTTTATACTTGCGTGCTATTGTTTGTACAGATGAATGTGGTACCTTCAGGCATTTGGAAATTGCTCCCAAGGATGAACCAGACTTGTGGAGGTCTACAATTTTTTCTGATGTCTTAGCTGGTTTCTTTTGATTTTCCCCTGATATCGAGCAAAGAGGCACTGAGTTTGAAGGTAGTCCTTGAAATACATCCACAAGTATACCTCCAATTGACTCAAATTATGTCAGAAGCTTCGAAAGCCATAACATCCTTTCCTGGAATTTTCCAAGCTGTTTGAAGGCACAGTCAACTTAGTGTATGTAAACTTCTGACCCACTGGAATTGTGATACAGTGAATTATAAGTGAAATAATATGTCTGTAAACAATTGTTGGAAAAATGACTTGTGTCATGCACAAAGTAGATGTCCTAACCGACTTGCCAAAACTATAGTTTGTTAACAAGAAATGTGTGCAGTGGTTGAAAAACGAGCTTTAATGACTCCAACCTAAGTGTATGTAAACTTCCGACTTCAACTGTATAGTTGCGTCCAATGCACATCTCCACACATGTGAAATGTGGCATGTCTATGTGAGCATTCCAGTTGTGTTTTATGGAGATTCCATCGACTTGAAGTGAGAGCATCTCCCAACTCTCTCCTCAGCACTTTGTTTGTCTGTCAATCAAGAGAATAGACCAAATCCTCAGCTCCATTAACTGTCGCACCATAAATGTCATATACGTGCTCAACTGCATCTGCGGGGCTGCTTATATTGGTCAAACTTCACATTGAAACTTCGCATTGCATAACATAAGGCTGTGATCGAAATAAAAATACAGACTATGCTATTTCCCGCCACTGCATTCGAAGCCAGCTGTGACTCACCTTATTCCCTGAGCTTTATAGCCTTATAACAAGTCTAAATTACACCAAGAGGAGGTGATATTGTATGTGAACTAAAACAAAGAGGCATTCTGGCAGTACTCCTTAGACTGTGGATCCAAAGGGGCTAAACGATCCTTTGTCACTTCGTTTCTCTAATGTTGTTGCCTTGAGTTTTTGGGTCTCTGTGTCTCCAGATTCACAGACACCCAAATATCACTATTTTGACATGGCCTATTGATTAATGACACACTTTTTCTGTTTTTATTTTGTGCTATGATTTGCCATTTATCTCGAAACATATTATCGTCATGTCTTTTTTTATATTGTTGTGTCTCAATGAGCCACTCGGCTATAAAGAGGAGCTAACCGCAATGGTCAGGTCACTCTGAGGAAGACGTCGGAACGTCAGTCATCTGCCCGCGTCCTGTACAAGGGATTCAAGTGAGCAAAATACGAAATTCAATCTCTGCCTTTATTGTTGAGTGCTCCAACTCCTTTTCACCTCGAATTAGTCCTTTTGGACATTTTTCTTGGTAAGCCGTTCTCACAATAAAAAACACGTTGACAGAGCTGTCACTGTCAACGCTGTTAATTAATTAGACATAATATTTTGACGCATCATTGAGGATTCCAAAATAGGTAAGTATAATACTTGAAAATATAATTTACAGAGACTCTACATGACTATAGTACACATGATGATTATGCTAAAGATGCATTGTGTGTGAATATGAATGCATAAACATAACCAAAAACCTATAAATAACCCACATTAACACATCAACGTGCATGCAATGGGAAATAGGAAACCCGGATGTTGAGTTTTGAGAACAGTCCAACCTTGTAGAAGCATCTTGCATTAGACTTCCCCATAAGGAAGGTGTTGTAGCCTGTTGGGATATAGGAGAGCAGCCGAATGGAGATGATTCTTTCCTTGAATGTTTCAGACCCCCAGGGACACAGAGATAGAGAGATTGCTGTAACCTCTTCCAAAGAGAAGAGCTTTATGTTCCACAAAGGGAATTATTCAACCCCATTCACAATCTAGGAGAGGGAGAGTGAGAGAAAGAGAAAGAGAGGGGGAGGGGGAGGCGGGTGGGGCGGAAGAAAAGATAGTGGGGTGATGGAAAAAGAGCACAATGTAAGATAGGGAGGGAGATGGACAGGCAAGAAAAGTGAAGGCTGATGTAGAGGAGAATGGCCTGCATATCTGTCTCAATCCATGCTAATGTACAGTATCTCTCTTTCTCTCTCTTACTTTCTTTCTCTCGGTCTCTCTCTGTCCATTACTATTGTCATTCACAAAGTAAATCACCCCCTCTCTCCTCCTCTCTCTCAGTCCTTTCCACTATCACCATTTCCAGGGTCCCACTGAACAGCTACAGCACAAGTAAATGTCCTTTCCATCCTGATGTTCATCACAAATATCTCCTTTTCACCAAAATGCCTTGTCAGTTCAGTGTAATTCCTCAGGAAGAAGAGAGATGGCCAGTAGCTGCTTTACTAAGAGAGACTAGAGAAAGAACACAGAGCAGACTAGGCGATGCTCCAGCAGCATTTTAAACAGGGCTGAATAACTGGCTACGGAGAATCCCTCACATTAAAAGTTCCCAGTCTCCAGTGGTCTCCCATGGGCACCGGCCTTGGTGCCTCGGCTGTTGTTGTTGTTGCTGTTATTTTCTGACGGAGAGCAAAGGGTCCTCCAAGGTAACGGAGCACTCAGTGGACCAAAATATCTTCCGGAGACGCAGTATACTCCTCACGCCATGGAGGTAGGCCTGGCAGATGCTGTGTGTGAGCGTGTGCACTCAGATAGTCACCACTCAACAGGGTATTCTTGAACGTGCTTCCTTTGCAACCCTTCCAAACTTGGCCAACATATGTTTCTCTCTCTCTCATATTGGCTCAGTGCAGGGTTGGTATGTATTACATCCACCCCAGCACACAATCCTTTTCACACTGTTCTCCATTGTTGCTTTACGTCCATATATTCATAGACACATGAAATCAAATATAAATGAACACAACAAAAGCAGTGGAAAAAATATAAACCAGAAAGATTCAATTAAGACACAGCACCAGTACATTATCACATTATCAAACAACATGTTGATCTGTATCAAAATGTTCATCTGTACTCTCACAGTCCCACATATTCTTCTTCTTCCATAAAATATTTTTATTTTTCAAAACCCAGTTGAAAAATATAAATATACAAATAGTAGAATGGAAATGTTTGAAAATTATTTGAAAGATTGATCATATCACTGTGTCATACTTTAACCTGAGGGAGAGGAGGAGGAAGAGAAGGAGGAAAGACAGAGGGCTCTGGTTGCATTCTCTTGCTCTCCTTCCATCCCATCCCACCCCTCTCCTCTCTCCCCTAGAGGAATCATGTCCAGCCCTCATTATTAATTTTATTATTCTCCTCCTCCTTAACGCGCTCTTTCAACTTGCTTCCTTTGGTACAGACGTATCAGTACACGGTTCACCTCTTGTTTACGGTTGGTAAATACAACAGGGTTCGATGCATGGTGGCACCATGAGTAACACCAGCAATGTGAAATCCTGAGTACTCCTTTGCTGAGAAAGGACTGAGTTGGTGCTTGTAGTTGCAAACAGGTTAGACAGTAGAACAATGTCACCAGATGCAGTATATACATACAGAAGAAGGCCACAGTTCTACAAGCACAGATGTTGTTTAGTTGGAGGGCCACAGCAGCCCCGTGTGCCTCATTGTACATAAGCCCATAACAGCTGCAAAAAAATGTAGATTGAAAGAGTCAAGACAATGTTGTGGAGGGCCTCGGAAAAGTACCTCTTGCACAGTACTAAAGCTCACAGATGCTGTCAGAATTCCAGGCCCACAGAGCAGCCCTGCAGTGGCTCTGTTAAATGCACCGTGTCCCATGTTGAGCTGGATCAAGTGATTACTACCAACAGTGGCATTGAGCACCCAGACTAGCCCCAAGGCCAGCTGCACAGACATGGAAGTCATTATGCTTAGGTCATGGATGCTGTGGCAATTTAATAACACATACATTTCTATTGCCATGAAAGCCAGAGTCATCAGAGAGCTTACAAGGATGGTAGCCATAACACTAAATGAAGTCACGCACCTTCCACCAACAATCACAGTATGTTGGAGTAGCAGAGAGTGCAAGAGAGTAAATGCTACAATGAAAGTATGCAAAAGACCACAGATCAGCCAATTATTCGACAAAGTGTAGAACGGCTGCCAGAAGAGCTTCTTAAGTCTCACCGATCCAATGAGTAGCTGTTCATCACCAGGAAGAAGAGAAGAATAAAAAAAAACATCAGAAATCGGGGGGGGGGGGGGGTCCCTTTTCACTGAAGCGATGTGCTGAGCAAAAGAACACACATAACAACATAACATTTAAGTCATTTAGCAGACGCTCTTATCCAGAGCGACTTACAAATTGGTGCATTCACCTTATGACATCCAGTGGAACAGTCACTTTACAATAGTGCATCTAAATCTTAGGCAGAGAGTTTCAGCCATGTCTCATTCCTCATGAGCGTTTGTCCAGTCGAGAAGGTGTGGAGATGTGAAGAGATCATCCAGTACTGTTGAGCGTTGTTAAATCCATGGTGCTGATCATGGGCAACAGTAGCGGTTCTTGGATATTGACAGCGCAGAGCCTCGGTGATGAATACAATATGATTACCCTGTAAACGGGGGAGGGGGCTGCTGCTCACTCACATGAAGAACAGACAGGAAAGACACTTGAAAAAGTCCCAACGTTTCCTTTGTTGTAATTACCATTTGAATGATGGTTGTTGAATGTACCATATCAAATGCCTGGATGATTAACTCCCATTCAAGCTGGATAAATTCTATTACACAGCTTCTTAGCTACATTGGTGACCCTAGACCTTAACTTCAGTGGAGTAGGGAGAATGTATTGATACTTAAAATAAAATAGAGACCAGCGCTATAATAGGCCTGGTTGCTTTGGTGTAAGCATATCACATCGTGGAGAAGTTCACCTACCATATCAGTCATTAGCCTAATACATGTGAAGTGGGTTTCCAGATGCTCTTGAGTGAAATGTAAATAAAAAATATTATGTACATGTGCAAGATGGTTCATTTGTTGTCTTGTGTTAGCTGTAAATACATTTACGTTATCATAGCTTGACATATCCAAGGATTTAAAACCTCTACATGTTGTTTCCTGTATTCATACCAGTGCAAGTATGTTTAGTAATACTGCTTATTGCCCCCCCAAAAAAAATTGAAAGGCCCCTGGCGGTGTGTTCCTTTATTTTCTCTCATGTTATATTGTCTGTAGAAACCATCTGGCTCAACCCAAAAAGTACCTGGTTGGCAATGATATTGTAATTTGAGTGTTGTGGTGTTATATATCGCCGTGCAGGGCAGTCAACAGGAAGAGGTAAATAGCTACAGCATGTATCTGCTTGTTAAGGTCACAGGGGTATTTTAGACTATCTACACCACCAGTAAAAAATATTTAAGATTAAATCCTAACGAGGTACAACTGCTTGTCAGTAGGGTGGTACACCGTAAGGTCCTTCGTTTTACTTCAAGTTCTAGGTACATACCTGTACCCCAGTTCATAGCTCAGAAAATAATTCTCTCCACAAATATAAAATCTAGCCTTTTGACTTTATATAGTACCACCACAGAGTCTAAATAATTTACTTTTTGAGGTAGCAAAAGCTGTAGCATAGTACAGCATACTCACTTGCGGTTGGCCAAAATGAACTATCTTAAAGCCACTCCCCAACCAAGCCACACCTCCAGAATAATTTCCCAGTGTGCCTTGTCTTTTGAGTGAATTTACAACCCATGACAGTATTTATTAGTGACAGACATCATTTAATTCTCTGCTTCCTTGTTTTTTCAGTGGCCTCCAACAAGTGAGACCCCAGGTGTATAATTGTTAGTATTTATTTTTATTACAGGACATTTCATATTTTCAAAGGCCTTACTTTGAGGCCTATTTTTGCTCTAATGGCCTGAAACTCAAGTTTAACAGGCATCATCAGGCCTGCAAACTTCACCCAATTCTTCAGTTTTTCAAAAAATCCTGGTTGAAGGAATTCCTGCTTATTCCCTCCAGTTTCTAGGACTCTTCCAACCAGGATTTCTAGAAAACCTGGGAAATGTGGGAAGATGACCACCTGAACCGTGCAACCCTACCTACAATTCACATCATGCTAGCTTGCAAAGTAACTTGTAATTCCTATTGGAGTCCAGCCAGAGTTGGGCTCGACAACAGTTGGACTTTTTCATTCAACTGCATTCTTAATGACATTCATTAAGAACGCTGGTAGGAGACTAACTAACCCATTCCGAAAGGACAACCATTTCAGTAACGGCTGCAACAAAAATGGTGTTTTGAATAGTTAATCACTTTCATACTGATTTACAAACAGAACCGTGTAAATAATGTCAGGATTGATTTAGTACAACCACAAAGATGAAAGTGTTTATATAACTCTGCTGCACAGTGCCCACAATCTTTCTCTGATGTGTGCTGACAGTCACATCCCTCCCTCTCTCTCTCTCTCTCTCTCTCTCTCTCTCTCTCTCTCTCTCTCTCTCTCTCTCTCTCTCTCTCTCTCTCTCTGTCAAGGTTACAGTGAGCGGTAGCTCTAAACAGTCATTGTGTTGTAATCATCATGGGAAATAAACAGGCACAGTGTGTTTATAGCAGGTTGCTGATAAATATACACTCTCTGAGCACTAAGGAAATTGGTTTCATACTAAGGCATGAATTCATCATACCTGGGGGGGATGTTTCACTTGCCAAATATATCATGTGATTTTCACTTCAGTAGTGTATAGGAAGCTTATCCAAATGTGCAATGATCCTGCTGCTAAAATGCTTAAAATGCATTGGAATATACACAGCAGTTGAACAAATAAATATGACCCAGCTGGAGAAAAGCTTTGAACTCAGCACCAACACCTACTGTATAGTAGACAGGTGGCATCACAGAGAATAGAGCATTTGGGGGGGCTTTTACAAAAGGTAAATAGAGGGATTTTTCAAACTTCTGTCTTTGTCAGCTTTTATGAAAGAGGCAGACAATGGGCACACTGCCAAGACGCTGCAATACAAATATATTCTTGACTCACTTTTATTCTATTCTCACCTCTCTACAAAACATTTTCCAAACATTGTTTGACATTTTCAGCTGAGTTTTAAAAGAGAATACACTTGTACAGGTATAACTGTTGTTTTGATCAGTCGCTATTGTCACGTTGGTATAAAGGGACCGGGAGACAGGCGCAGGAATGCGTAATCATTTGTTGAAAAAAATATCCAAAGTACAGCGTGCCATGTAAAAGGCAGAGGGACGAACACCAAACAAACACGTATACAAAACACAGGGTTGAGACCCAAACGAAAGAGCGAGGAGTACCTCGAGTAAATGCACAAGCGCACAATGATACCACACGGGACGAGACCCGTAATCATCTGCTCAATACACACAGCACGAAAGCCAAAACAACACGGCACAGGTACTCACACGACCAACGGACATTGGAGCAATAATTGACAGCTCAATGGTGAAACAAATGGCACATTTATACAATTACATCAGTGGGAATGGGGACCAGGTGTGCGTAATGACACAGTTCCGGAGGGATCCGTGAGAGCTATGGAGACTCATAAACAACAATTCGTAATAATTTATATGGACCTAAACAGAGAGTATAGAGTAGCTAACATCTGCTAATAGGCTGCTATGTCAGCCTGGTATCAGTTTAAAATCATCACATTATGATGTTTTTGCAACAAGATATGTATCACAGTTATTGATGCCTATGGCCTAGATTCAATCCGTAGCACCGAAGAGGTATAGCTGATTGAAATTGAAAGACAATGTTCCCACATTTGCAAAGACTGCATTCACAGTAAATGGTCAATTGAATTTGTCGGCTCAATTGGAAATAGCCATTCAATTTCAACCGCGTCATGACACTGATCTTCCGCACTTCGGAATGAATCTAGCCCTAGACCTGATTCTGTGAGTCATACTAGATTGAATTAAAACAGATTGCGTCATTCATTCAGCCGAACACATACGTACAGTATAATCACCACAAATGTCTGTGTGCAAACACACAGATGCACACACTTATGAATACACACAATATTGAGTGTTTCTTTTCCACCAATAGTCAATTATAAAACTCCTTAGACATTCATCAGCTACTGCAGATGCTGTACACGACACGCTAATGTAATTTGTTATCTCACATGAATCCATGCAAATGCATTACTTACTCAAGGTCAGCACAAAACAATAGGAGCTTTATATTTACACAATATAACAAGTCCTCCCTATTTTGTGAGAGTAATGTTGGAATTAATTGTTCTTTATTTATCCCCCCCCATAAAAAAATGCTACAGTTTACTATTGTCACGACTTCCGCCGAAGTTGGTCCCTCTCCTTGTTCGGGTGGCGGTCGACGTCACCGGCTTTCTAGTCACCATAGATCCATGTTTCATTTTTGTTTTTTGTTTTGTCTTCATTATAGAAACCTGGTTTCCATTCCATAATCAATGTTCCTTATTTACCACTCTGGCTTCCCTTTCTGTTTTGTGCGTGATTGTCGTTGTCATGTGGTTTCGTTTCTTTGTGCTCTGGATATTAGTGTTTTTCCTTGTTGGAACATGTTTGAGTGTTTGTGTAAATTCTCTGATTGTTACTCATACATGTGTCCTGCGCCTGACTCCGCCTTATCCATAGAGTACTATACCAAACAGTACTATAGAGTACTATACCAAACAGTACTATAGAGTACTATACCAAACAGTACTATAGAGTACTATACCAAACAGTACTATAGAGTACTGCAGCATGTACTATAGAATTCTGTAGTCAACTCTAGAATACTGTGGATTCTACAGTATACTGCAGACCACAAAAACACTCCAGTAAATACTATAGTAATGCTCGAAAAACACTCCAGTAAATACTATAGTAATGCTCGAAAAACACTCCAGTAAATACTATAGTAATGCTCGAAAAACACTCCAGTAAATACTATAGTAATGCTCGAAAAACACTCCAGTAAATACTATAGTAATGCTCGAAAAACACTCCAGTCCGCAAAAGCACAGCAGTAAATACTACAGTAATAGCCACAAAAAGACTACAGTGATACTATAGTATATACTACAGTATTTCATTTGCATATATTGTGCCACCCATAAGTAAGAAACCTACATGCCAAGTGTGTAAAAAGAATACAGTAAAAATATATTTGAACATGCATGAGAAAACTAATTCAACTCGCTCTTTGTTCACACAGACATTTTATATAGACCCAGGATGGGTGTTTCACATGCCATTCGGATGAGTCAGGTACTTCGGAGTATCATTCGACAGCAGCCCCAGAGGCATTCTCACACAAAGCAGATCAATCATACCAAGGACACACGATTGAGAGCATATGAGGGAACAGAGCATTCTTACAAAAACTAAGAGGAACAGGATGACCTGTCCCTTATTCAGGCCATATAAGATAACAAATTAAATTGCCCTCTTCCACAATCCCTACTTTTATGCTATCTCAGCATAACTAGTCCTGGTACTGGAGCTCTGTTGGTGCCAGGGGTTTCAGACTTCCCTGTCTGGGGGAAAGGGAAAGGGGGATACCTAGTCAGTGGCATCTGCTGGTGAGCAATAAAAATCAGCGTATATTTTTCCCCCCACTGTTTTCATCAAAAATCTGTGGCGCAGCATTAAATTGTTGTCTTTCTTAGCCTATAATTAGTTGGAATACATGGTTTACGTCATGTTTTTTTGCATTCAAGTTTTATATTTAAAAACCATGGAATCTATGGAATTATTTAGGATGCTTAATACAGAAGCTGATACTATACTGAACAAAAATATAACTGCAACATGCAACCATTTCAACGATGTTACTGAGTTACAGTTAATATAAGGAAATCAGTGAATTCCTTCATTAGGCCCTAATCTATGGATTTCACATGACTGGGCCGGGGTGCAGCCATCGGTGGGCCTGGGAGGGCATAGGCCCCACTTGAGAGCCAGCCCCACACACTGGGAAGCCAGGCCCAGCCAAACAGAATGAGTTTTTCCACACAAAAGGCTTTTTTACAGACATAAATACTCGTCAGTTTCATCAGCTGTCCGGATGGCTGGTCTCAGATGATCCCACAGGTGAAGTAGCCAATTGTGGAGGTCCTGGGCTGGCGTGGTTACACCTTGTCTGCGGTTGTGAGGCCGGTTGGACATACTGCCAAATTTTCTAAAATGTCATTGGAGGTTGCTTATGGTAGAGAAATTAACATTTAATTATTTGGCAACAGTTCTGCTGGACATTCCTGCAGTCAGCATGCCAATTGCACACTCCCTCAAAATTGAGACATCTGTGGCATTGTGTTGTGTGACAAAACTGCACATTTTAGAGTGGCCTTTTATTGTCCCCAGCACAAGGTGCACCTGTATAATAATCATGCTGATTAACCCACACTTGTCAGGGGGAAATGCTAACTAACAGTGATGTAAACACATTTGAGATAAATAAGCTTTTTGTGCGTACAAAACATTTATTTTATTTCAGCCCATGAAATCTCAGATCAACACTTTACACATTATGTTTATATTTTTGTTCAGTATAAATAAAACTAATGATTTGAACAACAGTGCAGAAAGTGTGGTTTCACATAAAACAGAATGTCAAAATAGTGTGCCTTGAACAGAATTCGAGCTCATGCCCTCACGTCACTGAATGTTCTATAGTTCCCTATTCCACCTGCTAAGCTACCAGTCAGGTGAAACGTTTTGTACAAAATCCTAACTATAATTGTAAATGCGGTGTCCAGTAGAGGTCAGTGTTTTGAAAGCAGCTTGGAAACGAAGATAGTACTGGACCACAATGAAATCAGCGGAATCTCACATTTTGGAACACATGTTTGAAAAAGCATGTGATCAAATGAAGCTTCAGACCTAATTTTCAACTTACTTTCAAGTGATACACGCATCGGCACACTGCTTCGAAGTTAACTGCTTAGCTATTTCGACACATGCCTCGGAGCTCCGGTAAATCAAACATAATGACGTAACCAAATATACAGACATAACATTCCCCTACTACATCCACTCAATACAATTATACATACACTGCTCAAAAAAATAAAGGGAACACTTAAACAACACAATGTAACTCCAAGTCAATCACACTTCTGTGAACTCAAACTGTCCACTTAGGAAGCAACACTGATTGACAATACATTTCACATGCTGTTGTGCAAATGGAGTAGACAACAGGTGGAAATTATAGGCAATTAGCAAGACACCCCCAATAAAGGAGTGGTTCTGCAGGTGGTGACCACAGACCACTTCTCAGTTCCTATGCTTCCTGGCTGATGTTTTGGTCACTTTTGAATGCTGGCGGTGCTTTCACTCTAGTGGTAGCATGAGACGGAGTCTACAACCCAAACAAGTGGCTCAGGTAGTGCAGCTCATCCAGGATGGCACATCAATGCGAGCTGTGGCAAGAAGGTTTGCTGTGTCTGTCAGCGTGTCCAGAGCATGGAGCGCTACCAGGCCAGTACATCAGGAGACGTGGAGGAGGCCGTAGGAGGGCAACAACCCAGCAGCAGGACCGCTACCTCCGCCTTTGTGCAAGGAGGAGCAGGAGGAGCACTGCCAGAGCCCTGCAAAATGACCTCCAGCAGGCCACAAATGTGCATGTGTCTGCTCAAACGGTCAGAAACAGACTCCATGAGGGTGGTATGAGGGCCCGACGTCCACAGGTGGGGGTTGTGCTTACAGCCCAACACCGTGCAGGACATTTGGCATTTGCCAGAGAACACCAAGATTGGCAAATTTGCCACTGGTGCCCTGTGCTCTTCACAGATGAAAGCAGGTTCACACTGAGCACATGTGACAGACGTGACAGAGTCTGGAGACGCCGTGGAGAATGTTCTGCTGCCTGCAACATCCTCCAGCATGACCGGTTTGGCGGTGGGTCAGTCATGGTGTGGGGTGGCATTTCTTTGGGGGGCCGCACAGCCCTCCATGTGCTCGCCAGAGGTAGCCTGACTGCCATTAGGTACCGAGATGAGATCCTCAGACCCCTTCTGAGACCATATGCTGGTGCAGTTGGCCCTGGGTTCCTCCTAATGCAAGACAATGCTAGACCTCATGTGGCTGGTGTGTGTCAGCAGTTCCTGCATGAGGAAGGCATTGATGCTATGGACTGGCCCGCCCGTTCCCCAGACCTGAATCCAATTGAGCACATCTGGGACATCATGTCTCGCGCCATCCACCAACGCCATGTTGCACCACAGACTGTCCAGGAGTTGGCGGATGCTTTAGTCCAGGTCTGGGAGGAGATCCCTCAGGAGACCATCAAACACCTCATCAGGAGCATGCCCAGATATTGTAGGGAGGTCATACAGGCACGTGAAGGCCACACACACTACTGAGCCTCATTTTGACTTGTTTTAAGGACATTACATCAAAGTTGGATCAGCCTGTAGTGTGGGTTTCCACTTTAATTTTGAGTGTGACTCCAAATCCAGACCATGGGTTGATAAATTTGATTTCCATTGATAATTTTTGTGTGATTTTGTTGTCAGCACATTCAACTATGTAAAGAAAAAAGTATTTAATAAGAATATTTCATTCATTCTAGGATGTGTTATTTTAGTGTTCCCTTTATTTTTTTTGAGCAGTGTACATAAATATAATACATTTTTACAGTATCTGTGTCCCTCTTGGAGTCCAGGGGGTCCAATACCCTCATGGGTGAACTGGCTGAATATGCATTGTTAATGTAATCTGTATGCAAAAAGGACAAGCAGTATTGTATTTTTAATATTCAACTATGTGCGATAGCTACAAACTCTTAATATTTATTGGGGAAAAAAACACGTTATTAAAAAGTTGTTTTGGGGCTGATTCCAAGGAAGTCATGCAAATACATTTTTTTTTCATTTTGCTATTGACTTCAGTCTAACGGACTGATTGCAAAGCTTTCAGGGCTGAACAATGTATTCTAAATGCCTATGTCTCATTAAAATGTTCCATTAGAAAGCGGCTCCCAGTGTGATCGCTACCTCACAAATTTGCTCATGAACCTGAAAATATTAGCAAGCCAACTAAGAGTGATTTAACCTTTCAATAACGCAGGGGGAAAATGTTGATTCTTCCCACAAAGTTGTTATGTGTTCACCATCGGGTGATAGTGATGTTTATAAAGGTGCTCAATTAGCTTCATGCCTCCTCTTCTACCAGTCAGAACATTATAGGAGAACGAGTGGTTTGAAAGAGAGGAGAAAGAGATGACAGTTAAGTGTGTGACAGGCATGTCCAGCAAGGCCTGTGATTGTCATAGAGGGGAACAAAGGGCACGAGGGGAAGAGAAAGGCATCTCTATGTTCCAGAGAGTCTTAGCTTCCCGGAACAGCTTATAGCCAAAATAGTTCAAACGCTAGAGACAAAATTCATAGGAAGAAGTAAATAAATCCAACATGCCACATTGGATTCAGAAACCGCCAGAAGCTTCCTTTTCCCACAGGTAGAGTTTGATGAACTTGAAATTAGAGTGTGTAGTCCGGTCGTCCGGCCCTGCGCCTAGTATACGTAACTTGAAAATATATATGATCAGTTTACACAGCACCAGTGGCACACATTAGCCCACAACATACAATGGTATTCTCGTAACACATTCATACTGAGTGCAAGTTGGGCACACTCCACTTTACATGTGCATACTGTGGAGGCATAAAAACATGGACTCAGCCATGGGGAATAATCTCTGCATTCTTCATAATACATCACTCCTACTCTACCATCGCCATCACGCTGACATACTGCTAGTTACAGTTGAGTAATGTAGTTTATGAAAGTTCATTCCAGGCTGGTCGGGACGGCTCGTCTCTTTTCTTAATCTAGTAAACTCCTGTAATTCACATTTTGTCACGGCTGTCGTAAGAACGGGACCAAGGCGCAGCGGATGTTGAGCTCCACATATTTGATTCAAAGAGAAACTTAAACAAAACAAAATATATCAATAAACGAACTAAACATGCACAAACACAAAACAATATCCCACAAACACAGGTGGGAAAAATAGCTACTTAAATATGATCCCCAATTAGAGACAACGATACCAGCTGCCTCTAATTGGGAATCATACAAAAGACCAACATAGAAAATATAAACTAGAAAACAACATAGAAATTATAAACTAGAATAACCCCTAGTCACGCCCTGACCTACTACACCATAGAGAAACAAGGGCTCTCTATGGTCAGGGCGTGACACATTGCTTCCCATCTTACTCATCAGCATAGCAGGTATGTATTTATGTGGTAGTGGCCATAATGATACCTCATCAGCATAGCAGGTATGTATTTCTGTGGTAGTGGCCATAATGACACCTCATCAGCATAGCAAGTATTTATATGGTAACGATTATAACACGACCTCATAACCATAAGCAGGTGTCTATGGTAATGGTTATAACTTTACCTCGTCAGCGTAGCATCACGTCATTCCTCCTCCTTGAACACTAGCAAGCGTGTGGAATGTCATTCACCTATTAGCTTCAGCCTATGAGCATGGCACACGAAGGCAATTTGACGAAGGTTGCCGATTTACCTATCGGCTCACTTGTGCAATGATCACTCTCCTTTCTTTCAACCCATTGGAATAAATCTAGGGGAGTACTTATATGTCACCTCAAAACCTTGTGTCTCCCACTTGCTGCTTCGCAGCAACGGTCTTCCAACAACTTTCCACCTCGAAACCACCAACGACTGAAGGCCCGTCATCAGATCCCCGTTCTCCCAGAGGGTTTCGATGCCAGCTGCCCCAGCATAGGTCTTGTCATTGGCATCTGGCTCTGAGGAGCATTCCTCATGGGACAAGGCCATACCCCAAACTATTCAATACAATTCCATAATGTATTCGGCCTCTGTTGTCATTCAGTCAAGCCTCGATTGAAATCTAGCGGCTGTAGACGTACAGTAGATGTATAGAAGAGATGGGAATCCCATCACATCACAGAGCGAAGACAGCGGTATACTCAGAAAACAAATGGTTTACACACTTGGTTACATATCAATGTTATTATCCATTTGCCCTTACCTAGGAATCCTATCACATCACTGACAGACAGAGGGAATGTAGCATGGGTAGAGACCCCCGGGAGGACACAGGCAGCTAATACCACTGTCAGTCTCAGCGATGCCTCTGTCACTCAGTGCCTGCGCGTTCCGGGGGAGTAACCGTCTCGCTGTTCAAACGGTGTCGTAGGAGATTAGCCATTAGAAAGAGAGAACGTAGTGCTGTGACAGTGTTCAGATGGAGGGGTGGTTGGAAAACGAGAGAGCGAGAGACTCACTCTGACCTTATGATAACTGGGTAGTGAGTACACTAATAACTGATGCCTCTGCAAGGAAAATACTGTCAAAGTGGATGCGACTCATTGTGAACTCATGGTGAATTCTGTACTGGAGACTTTACAGTACCAGTCAAATGTTTTTATTTGGACTATTTTCTACATTGTAGAATAATCGTGACCACATCAAAACTATGAAATAACACATACGGAATCATCCAGTAACCAAAAAAGTGTTAAACAAATCAAATATATTTGAGATATGATATTCTTCAAAGTAGCCACTCTTTGCCTTGATGACAGCTTTGCACACTCTTGGCATTCTCTAAATTAACTTCATGAGGTGGTCACCTGGAATTTATTTCAACAAACAGGTGTGCCTTGTTAAAAGGCTCCCGAGTGGTGCTGTGGTCTAAGGCACTGCATCTCAGTGCAAGAGGTGTAACTACAGTCCCTGGTTTGAATCCAGGCTGTGTCACATCTGGCTGTGATTGGGAGTCCCATTGGGCGGAGCACTGCTGGCCCAGTGTCGTCTGGGCCAATTGAAAAACCCTTGAACAAGTAGGTGTGTCCAGACTTTTGATTGGTACTATATATGCTGATAACACCGCCGGGAGGGAAAGAGTGGCACAGTCTATAGGTTGGTGGCACCTCCATTGGGGAAGACAGGCTCGTGGTAATGGCTGGAGAGGAATCAGTGGAATGGTATCAAACACATGGTTTCCATGTATTTAGATGCCATTCCATTAGCTCTGTTCTGGCCATTATTATGAGCTGTCCTCCCCTCAGCAGCCTCCTGACTAACTGACCCTACAATGCTGATGGACTGATGTCCTTCCTTGGGAGGAGGAAATCTCTAGGTATCACCCTGGATATACAACCCCTACAAACATCACGTGACACACATACAGGGAAGAACAGATTCACCCAAATAGATAGAACCCAGATATCTCTCTCCCACCTCAGTTGCATCCACTAAACCTCTCATTTCCCAGCCCAAGGTGACACAAGTTAAATGTGACCTTGGCATTTACATTAAGGTGACAGTGACACAGTTTAGTAAACACAGAGGGAGTTAACCCTGCTAATCTGGCCTTCATCAGTGAAAGGAGGCCTTATTGCCTGTTGGGCCGTTATGCCGTTAAATAGACTGTCAGTGAGGATACAGAGAAAAGAAGGGATGGAGGGATGAAAGGAGGAAGAAAGAAAGAGAGGGAGGCATGGAAGTGCAATGGTCCCATCTCGTATGTAGCAGGATTAGACCAGGGAACAACAGAGGCTGGGGTATCTCTCTCTGCTAGACAGGTTCCTAATAGACGCTCTGAATGCAGACTCACACTGTGAAGCCGTGTTGGACGACTAATTGAAAAGTAATTACAACCCTCTCATCTCAATTACACACACACATCCAAATATATTTGTGTATATGTGTATATATATATATATATATCTGATGCTCCTGCAGTTAGCTGGAAGCCAGAGACAGGCTCATTTGATGCAGTTAGAAGTGGGGCGGAGGTGCCGGCGTAGGGTTTGATTCCAGCCCTCCTCGCAGGTCTCACCCTCTCTGAGGTATTGTTAATTATAGGCTCAGACGTTACCGTGGGCTCTTCAGGCACAGCAAGGGGTTTTGCTCAAACATGGCTTCCCGACGCATGACATATTCACCGCCGAGCTGATTTTTTAGGGAGGG
Organism: Oncorhynchus gorbuscha; assembly: GCF_021184085.1. Classification (NCBI taxonomy): domain Eukaryota; kingdom Metazoa; phylum Chordata; class Actinopteri; order Salmoniformes; family Salmonidae; genus Oncorhynchus; species Oncorhynchus gorbuscha. The sequence goes on from NW_025747131.1 coordinate 35,459, forward strand.
GAGGAGGAGGTATCAAAGATATCAGGTTTCTGTTAGGTTACTGTGCCCTGAGTGACTCGGCTCTTTTTCTCTCTCTACCCTTTCTCTCTCTCCGCCTTTTTTCTCTCTCTCTCTCCGCCTTTTCTCTCTCTCTCCGCCTTTTCTCTCTCTATCTCTCTCATTTTTTTCTCTCTCTCTCTCCGCCTTTTCTCTATATCTCTCTCCTTTTTCTCTCTCTCTCTCTCTCCGCCTTTTCTCTCTATCTCTCTCATTTTTTTCTCTCTCTCTCTCTCCGCCTTTTCTCTATATCTCTCTCCTTTTTCTCTCTCTCTCTCTCTCCGCCTTTTCTCTCTCTCTCCACCTTTTCTCTCTATCTCTCTCCTTTTTTTCTCTCTCTCTCTATCCCTCCCTCTCATTTTAGACACAATTGCTCAGTATGGCAAGTTTTCAGGTTATCAGATCAATTTTAACAAATCCACTGTCTGCCCTCTCAATATTACACTCACCAGCTCTATGAAGACACTTTGTCCTTTCCAATGGAAAACACAGGGGTTTCAATACCTCGGGATCTTCATAACACCAGATCTGAATAGCCTTTTTAAGGAAAATTATCTTCCACTCCTGGATCGAATCAAGAACGATCTCCAAACCTGGATCTCCCTCCCAATTAGCTTAGTAGGAAGAATTAATGTAATCCGTATGAACGTCCTCCCTAGACTGAACTACTTATTTCAGATGCTCCCATGCTATCTCCCAGTTTCCTTCTTCAAAACAACTAACCAAAGCATCACCAAATTTATATGGGGCAATAAAAAACCTAGGATCAAGTTCTCCACTCTATCGAAACCTGAATCTAAAGGTGGTCTTGCCCTTCCCTCCCTTCGATTGTACTACTGGTCTGCCCAAATCCACAACATGCTAACATGGATCACAAACAGACAAGAGTCAACGTGGATTCAGATAGAAGCCCAATCCTGTGGTTCATTGCCCTTAAGCTCAATTATATTCATTAATAACTTTAGTGAAGTGGGCAACATAGCCAAAACCTTTGCGATTTACAGCACCCTACTAGCGTGAAGGGACTGTAAGAAATACCTGGGCATTTCCTCCCAAATATGTTCTCACTCGCCTATAGTAGGCAACCCAGACTTGCCAAAAGCCCTGAGGGATGCCAACTTTAATCTTTGGCATACTCTAGGAATCAGGACCTTTTCAGACCTATTTCATCAGAAAACCACTACACTGAAATCCTTTCAAGAGCTCTGCAGTGAATTCAACGTGCCAAGATCCCATTTTTTTTTTAATATCTTCAAATTAGACATGTAATTTCCTCATTTACCTCCAAGAGGAGGTTTAGAACTCAATTGAATGAAGTTGAAACCCTTCTTGTCACAGCACAATCCATTAAAGGCAAAATATCTTACATCTATAGACTCCTTTCTGAGAAAGGAAGCTCCTCCTTTACTCCTTTGAAAATAATCTGGGAAAAGGACCTTGGTCTGACTATCAGTGATGAGTTATGGGCAGAGGTTTGCGACAGGGTATACTGCTCCTCTACCAGTGTAAAAATAAAATAATCTAATTACAAATTTTTGTACAAATTTTATTATACTCATTTGAGACTCCATAGAATGAAAACAGATATGTCTCCTAACTGTAAAAGATGTACCTCTGAAAGTGGAACCTATATGCATGTATTTTGGAGCTGTAGGGAGATTGCCAAATTCTGGCAATCTGTACATACTGCTGCACAGAAAATACTAGAGGTACAGTTTGATATGATGTATCTATCTTCTTAATGCCCAGCAGGACTTTGTTCTTGATCCTGACAGAGAAAATTTGCTTATGACTATTACATACTTTTCTAAGAAATGTATTCTTCTATTGTGGGCCTCTAATACCCCCCCCCTACATTTAAAATGTGGATTTACCAGATTGTTGACTTTCTTCCTCTTGAAAAGCTCACTTATGACCTCCACAAGAGACAGCCCAAGTTTGATAGACTCTGGTCTCCACTATTCAACTATATTTCAAACTGGACAGAGTGAACGGGGTGACTATGGAAATGCACAGATACATGTTGTGTAAGGTACTGTAAAACCTAAAAACTAATTATTGGCTCGTCGTCTCAGCGAATGCTTGAAATAGCTGATAAGAACCTTGATAGTGCTGCTGCAAGTGTTGTTTTTTTTTATTATTTTTTTTTAAGTTTTTGAGTACGTGTGCGTATGTATGTATGTATATGTACCAAGAAAAAAATATATAGAGTAAGAAAAATAAATGCTTTTATTTGACTTTATCATTCATTTTAATTGTATTTTAATTTTTTCAAATGTATTATATTATTTTTTGACTTTTTATTTTTTTAAAGCCTGTCACATCTGTGAATGTGGAATGTGTTTTGTTTGTTGAAAAACAAGAAAACTTTCAACTTTAAATTGAAAAATAATGGTTTATAGCATAAATATTGATACACAATATAGACCTATGGAGAATAGTTATTTGTTTAACTACTTCAGCAGGCATAGTTAATCACAGTATCCAATCCAGTAATAGTAACTGGTGGTTTGACAGAAAGTATTACAGGATACTGTAATTCTACCATTAATAGTCCAATTTTTCGGGAATGGGTTGTCTCATCATTTAATGTCATTTTCCGTGATGGTTTTGATATCCGTTCATCATGATCCATTACGCCTCATGGCACAACACACTGGTTAATACTAATATAGAAGTCTACTGTTACGAATCCCTTTTGGCCCGACAGTCTAGGGGGGATGGTAAATGAGACCCGTAACATAACTCATGCAAATTATTATTGTGACAAAGTAAAAGTGTGCACGAAATAACCACGACAACAGAAATCTACCGTCAAACTCTAGGTTTATTTATAAACACACGGTAATGGGGGGAGCAGGAAAAGGGGCTGAGCTGGACCCAAGGAAAGAAACAATAAATATACAAAAACACACCCCTAAGCTAGACTAGCCTACTTTAACAGCTAACTAACTAACCAAAAATACAGTGGGTGGTCCGCCCAGTTCTAACTAGTGTATTTAACAAAGTTCACCTACGGGTAGTGTATGCCCATGGGCGACTTGTCTTGGTTTCCCCCTTTTCCCACCAGCAATCAAACACAAACACCATAAACAAAAACAATACTCACAGGTGATGACAAAGTGCTATGAGGTGCTTAAACAAAAGAGAGGTTAAGACATAAAGCGAGAGTGAAACACAGAGACCTCCAGACATGGCATTTACAGAGAGATTGAGCTGAGCTGAGCTAGAGATAGAGCTCTAGAACAAACAAATGATGGGGGTTTTAAACCATGGGGAAGGAAAAGTAGGAGGTGTGTCTTCTGATTGATGATTGATTGTTGACTGATTGGGGAGTGATGGTTTTCACCTGTGAGGGGAGAAGGAGAGAAAAGAAACACACACAGGATACACACACACACAGGATAACTGTATCCGTAACATCTACTTTCTTCAAACATGCATACAACGTTGTGTAAAAGAGTTTTAAAAAAGGAATTACCCACAATCCCCTAAAAACAGAGACATGTGGCAAGATAGGAAGTGCAAGGAGGTTAAAACCAGACTTCTAATTAGTATAATCACACATTTTCTCTATCTTTGGTTACATTTTGTAAAACATATTAAGTTGGATTTTTTCCTTACATTTTTACTAAGTACATGTTGGTTTTTTTGGTCAAATTTCAATTCACACCAGAATTTTTTTTTACACTGTGGTTGTGTGGTTGAATATGTCAAATTCCCATGAAATGCATCATCTTACTGCCCCAGAAGTTGAGCGTCCAATTCCTGTTTCAGCCTGTCCCACTTTTACTACTTCTCTGAATCCTCCTGTTTGTAATCTGTCTAAATAAAGCAATGAAAGTGGATTTAAAGCTGGTAAATGATAAATGACATAAATCAGTGAAAATACTCCAATAGAAGGTATTTAATTCTGCACTAGACAGGATGTGAAACACCATAATAGTGTTGAGAAGCTACAGAGAGAGGAAACGACACCAGAAGAGAAAGCATCTACACTGAACAAAAATATGAACGCAGCATTTAAAGTGTTTCTTACAAGCTTATTTCTCTTATATTTTGTGCACAAATTTGCTTAAATCCCTGTTAGTAAGCATTTCTCCTTTGCCAAGATAATCCATCCACCTGACGTGTTGCATTTCAAGAAGTTGATTAAACAGCGTGATCATTACACAGGTTTACACACACGCCAGCCCAGGACCTCCACATCCGGCTTCTTCACCTGCGGAACCGTCTGAGACCAGCCACCCGGACAGCTGATGAAATTGAGGAGTATTTACGTCTGTAATGATGCCCTGTGGGGGGAGGGGGGGTTATTCTGATTGGATGTGCCTGGCTCCCCAGTGGGTGGGCCTATGCCCTCCCAGGCCCACCCATGCTTATCCATAGATTAGGGTCTCATGAATGTATTAGAAAAGTGTTGCACAACACTTGATGAAGGGGTTTTACAACACCTTGTCATGCTTCAAAGCATCTAATGATGTGTTTTCATACTCTAGCAAAGTTAAGGTTTTTTCTCCTTTGCTTTCGTGGCAGCTCTGTTGCCATCAGTTTTGGGGTCACAAAGCACTTCATATTAACATTGTAGGTTTTGATTAGGATGAGGGAGGTGATGAGGGTGGAGATGATGATGATTGGACTTTAGACAACCGAGTAAACGTGAAGCTGTGTCTCTTTAAGAGCGGCAAAGCAGGGAGGAGTTCAGGGCTTGTCACTATGCTGAAATGAAAGTTATCTTGGGAGAAGGAAATCACACATGGTAACAAGCTCTCTTCTACTCTTTGCAAAAAAATAACACAGATACACAAAGTCTACTCAACAAGGAATAAACACTCAGGAGAGAGAGAGAGAGAGAGAGAGAGAGAGAGAGAGAGAGAGAGAGAGAGAGAGAGAGAGAGAGAGAGAGAGAGAGAGAGAGAGAGAGAGAGAGAGAGAGAGAGAGAGAGAGAGCAGTGGAGGCTGCTGATGGGAGGATGGTTTATAATAATGGCTGGAATGGGGTCAATGGAATGATATCAAACACAAACACACCATTTCCATGTGGTTGATACCATTCCAATGACCCCATTCCAGCCATTATTATGATCAGTCCTCCCTTTAGCAGCCTCCATTGAAAGAGAGAGCGATGTATTAACTGTGTGGAATTCAAGCCATATTCTCTGTAGTTCCTGTTTTTTTCACCTGTGCTGTTAAAATTCTGTTAACATATGGACAGCGTTACAAACACATTATCCATAATGGTTTAGCATTCATTTATAAGTCACTACTTCTCCCAAACCTTCTAATTAAAAAGATGGATAGGTAAAGTACAGAACAATCTTTTCTTATCTCTTCCTCCTCTGGATAAAATAAAAATGTATGGAAAATTTTGAAACTGTGAATCAAGATTGTTATCACTACAAAAATCAATACATAGTATTCAGATAATGAATTACTGTATAATGCTGACTCATTCCAGGAAGTGTTCTTATCATTTGTATTGTGTTACAGAAATGGCGTCCTCCAGCAGTCTCCTGTCTGAAGATCAGTTCCAGTGCTCCATCTGTCGGGATGTGTTCACTGAGCCAGTCTCCACTCCATGTGGACACAACTTCTGCAAGGCCTGTATCAGCGGATACTGGGATACCACTAGCCTGTGCCAGTGTCCAATGTGTAAGCATCATTTCTACATAAGACCAGAGCTAAAGACCAACACGACACTCAGAGATGTCGCAGATCATTTTAAGAGGAAGAGAGTCAGAGATGAATCTCTTCACAGGGCTGAGAAAGGGGTCTGTGACTTCTACATGGAGAACCTGGAGGACAGAATAATGTGTAAGAAACACAACACAATCCTTGAGCTGTTTGGTAGAACTGACCAGATGTGTGTTTGTCAGTTCTGTTCTGAGACAGACCACAAGACTCACCACATCGTCCATCTAGAGGAAGAATGTGGAGAGAGGAAGGCTCAGCTTGGGAAGATGGAGGCACAAGTACAGCAGATGATCCAGGAGCGAATGCAAAAAGGATTGGGAGATCAAACATTCAGTAGAGCTCAGCAAGAGAGACGCAGAGAGAGAGATAACAGACAGCATGCAGGTCTTCACTGATCTGGTGCGCTCCATTGAGAGAAGCCAGGCTGAGCTCATTGAGGTGGTTGAGGAGAAGCAGGAAGCAGCAGAGACGCGGGCTGAAGGGTTCATTAAAGAGCTGGAGCAGGAAATTAATGAGCTACTGAGGAGAAGCACTGAGCTGAAGCATCTCTCACACACTGAGGATCACCTTCAACTCCTCCAAAGCTCCCTATCCCTATGTACCCCTCCAAATGCCAAGAACTGGTCTGAGATCAGTATTCACACTGAGCTGATGAATGTGATGAGAGTTTTGAGGGGCTCTGTGTCGGAGATGGAGGAGAAGACGAGGAAAGCATTTTCTGAGCTTATGGAAAAATGCAATAAAGCAATGGAGAAGTTTCCTGACAAGCTGAAGATTCCTGACAAGCTGAAGATTCCTGACAATCTGAAGAGTATGCAACAATATGCCGTGGATGTGACTCTGGACCCTGATACAGCAAATCCCTTTCTCGGCCTGTCTGCGGATGGGAAACAAGTGAGTATTGGACATACATGGAACTTTCGCCCTGAAAACCCAAAGAGGTTTGTTAGTCGATGTATCCTGGGAAAGGAGGGCTTCTCCTCGGGGAGATTCTACTATGAGGTGCAGGTGAAGGGGAGGAATTCCTGGGAGTTAGGAGTGGCCAGAGAGTCCATTGATAGGTCCATTGAGAGGACACACTTAGAGGTTCTGTTGGATTCAGGGCTTCCACTGACCCCTGAGGGTGGATTCTGGACAATGGGACAGAAATATAAAAGGTATGGGATTACCTATGAGGCCAACACCTCTCCTTCTGTAACCCTCACCTTGGAGACGCCCCAGAAGGTGGGGGTGTTTTTGGATTATGAGGAGGGTCGGGTGTCATTCTACAATGTGGAGACCAAAGCTCATATCTTCTCTTTCACTGGCTGCAACTTCACTGAGAAACTCTATCCATTCTTTGACTGTGGGTTTCATGATAATAACGATCCAGCATTGATCATCTCCCCTGTCAGTCATACAGACTGAATTAGGGCACATTAAAGTGACAGGGCACAATACTAAGGCTGGGATTCAATATGTAACCTCGCTATAGTGCGCTTGACATTTAAAGGTCCTTCCCAATGGACTACTCCACGTCTGTAGTTTTTACCTTGAATGCGAACTCCATGAACGCGGTAACATTGCCTTTAAAAGCCACATTGTCGAATAGAGCCATCTTATTGAATCCCAACCTTAATACATTTTTCTGCCTAATAGTAGCCCTGCCACTCTGTTTGCTAAAGCTGAGGGATGGCCTGGAGAAATGTAACCACTCTCAAATTCATAGATTGACTGACAGTTCATAAGATCACAATTATAGTATTCAACTTATTTTGAAGCTGAGCATTGGTTGTTGACAAATATATTGTTTACAAACAGTGGAGTATTGACATCAGGGCTTGGTCACACTATTTGGATAGTCCCACAGATGATCTACAGATGGTTATACTATCAACAAACTATATGTTGATAAGCAACAGCTTGCTATGGTTACTGTTAAGGTTAGGTTTAGAATAAGGGTTGGGGTTAGGGTTTGGATAAGGGTTAAGGTTAGAGTTAGGGCTAGGGTTGGGATTAGTGGTTAGTTAGTTTAAATGTTGTCCCATCTCCTTGGGATTATCCAAATAAAGTGTTGCCTGCAGATTTTAAAAGCAATGTTCCCGCGTTCTCAGAGATCACATCTGGTAAACTCTGCGTATGTCGGCTCAATCGGAAGTTGCCTTTATTGCCAACAGATTGTCAACAACCCGTGATCGGATTGAATGCTGGCCCATGAGGGTGATTGTTGAAGTTGGTTGATTTAACTGGTTGAATTATAGGTCCCAATCATGAAATCTACCTTCCAAATTCAACTTCAAGACTAAGACAGACTAGGACAACTCAATCGTTGAATCATCAAAAATCAAGTATCTACATCTTAATCACAGAGGACATCTCCCCATTATATAATTGAAATATTTGAATTTACAGAGAAGTGGAGGATTTCTTACATATTTTCTGGTGTTATCACATACTGGCTAATATTTGGAAAAGAGTACAAGAAGGGTTAGTCCCTGTTTTACATGATTTTGTTATCTCGCCACAAACAGAGATATTGGCAGACTTAAGGGACAGATGCAACACTGTATACAATGTTTTGATTCTGCTGTGGGAAGGTTTTCATTTTTAAAACTCTGAAAACTAATATGCTATTGGATTCTTTCAAAAATAACTGTCAAACACTACTAAACTCAGCAAACAAAGAAACTCACTGTCCTCTCACTGTCAACTGCGTTTATTTTCAGCAAACTTAACATATGTTCATACAAATATTTACACAACAAGATTCAACAACTGAGACATAAACTGAACAAGTTCCACAGACATGTGACTAACAGAAATTGAATTATGTGTCCCTGAACGAGGGCGGATGGGTGTCGAAATCAAAAGTAACAGTCAGTATCTGGTGTGGCCACCAGCTGCATTAAGTACTGCAGTGCATCTCCTCCTCATGGACTGCAGCAGATTTGCCAGTTCTTGCTGTGAGATGTTACCCCACTCTTCCACCAAGGCATCTGCAAGTTCCCGGACATTTCTGAGGGGAATGGCCCTAGGCCTCACCCTCCGATCCAACATGTCCCAGACGTGCTCAATGGGATTGAGATCCGGGCTCTTCGCTGGCCATGGCACTGACATTCCTGTCTTTCAGGAAATCACGCACAGAACAAGCAGTATGGCTGGTGGCATTGTCATGCTGGAGGATCATGTCAGGATGAGCCTGCAGGAAGGGCACCACATGAGGGAGGAGGATGTCTTCCCTGAAACACACAGCGTTGAGATTGCCTGCAATGACAACATGCTCAGTCTGATGATGCTGTGACACACCACCCCAGTCCATGAGGGACCCTCCAACTCCAAATCGCTCCCGCTCCAGAGTGCAGGCCTCGGTGTAATGCTTATTCTTTCAACGATAAACGAGAATCTGACCATCCCCTCTCGAATCTGACCATCACCCCTGTAACAAAACCGTGACTCGTCAGCGAAGAGCACTTTTTGCCAGTCCTGTCTGGTCCAGCGATGATGGGTTTGTGCCCATAGGCGAGGTTGTTGACTGGTGATGTCTGGTGAGGACCTGCCTTACAACAGGCCTAGAAGCCCTCAGTGCAGCCCCTCTCAGCCTATTGCGGACAGTCTGAGCGCTGACAGAGGGATAGCGCATTCCTCGTGTAACTCGGGCAGTTGTTGTTGCCATCCTGTACCTGTCCCGCAGGCTTGATGTTCGGATGTACCGGTCCTATGCAGGTGTTGTTACACGTGGTCTGCCATTGCGAGGACGATCAGCTGTTCGTCCTGTCTCCCTGTAGCGCTGTCTTAGGCGTCCCACAGTACGGACATTGCAATTTATTGCCCTGGCCACATCTGCAGTCCTCATGCCTCCTTGCAGCATGCCTAAAGCACGTTCACCCAGATGAGCAGGGACCCTGGGCATCTTTGTTTTGTTGTTTTTCAGAGTCAGTAGAAATGCCTTGTTAGTGTCCTAAGTTTTCATAACTGTGACCTTAATTGCCTACCGTCTGTAAGCTGTTAGTGTCTTAATGACCGTTCCACAGGTGCATGTTCATTAATTGTTTATGGTTCATTGAACAAAAAAGGGAAACAGTGTTTAAACCTTTTACAATGAAGATCTGTGAAGTTATTTGGATTTTTACGAATTATCTTTGAAAGACAGGGTCCTGAAAAAGGGACGTTTCTTTTTTTGCTGAGTTTATAAACTAAAAGGATTGACAAATGGGACCAAATGGGACCAAATAATACATCAAGAGGCATCATAGACAAAGGAAAGGTTGCAAGTTAAACATTTTCCTGAAGGCCAGTCATATGGCAATTCTATTTGTTGTTTTTTCTGTTGAGATAATATACACTGCTCAGAAAAATAAAGGGAACACTAAAATAACACATCCTAGATCTGAACGAATTAAATATTCTTATTAAATACTTTTTTCTTTACATAGTTGAATGTGCTGACAACAAAATCACACAAAAATGATCAATGGAAATTAAATTTATCAACCCATGGTCTGGATTTGGAGTCACACTCAAAATTAACGTGGAAAACCACACTACAGGCTGATCCAACTTTGATGTAATGTCCTTAAAACAAGTCAAAATGAGGCTCAGTAGTGTGTGTGGCCTCCACGTGCCTGTATGACCTCCCTACAACGCCTGGGCATGTTCCTGATGAGGTGGCGGATGGTCTCCTGAGGGATCGTCTCCCAGACCTGGACTAAAGCATCCGCCAACTCCTGGACAGTCTGTGGTGCAACGTGGCATTGGTGGATGGAGCGAGACATGATGTCCGAGTCCCAATCCCAGATCCCAGATATGCTCAATTGGATTCAGGTCTGGGGAATGGGTGGGCCAGTCCATAGCATCAATGCCTTCCTCTTGCAGGAACTGCTGACACACTCCAGCCACATGAGGTCTAGCATTGTCTTGCATTAGGAGGAACCCAGGGCCAACCGCACCAGCATATGGTCTCACAAGGGGTCTGAGGATCTCATCTCGGTGCCTAATGGCAGTCAGGCTACCTCTGGCAAGCACATGAGGGCTGTGCGGCCCCCCAAAGAAATGCCATCCCACACCATGACTGACCCACCACCAAACCGGTCATGCTGGAGGATGTTGTAGGCAGCAGAACGTTCTCCACGGCATCTCCAGACTCTGTCACGTCTGTCACATGTGCTCAGTGTGAACCTGCTTTCATCTGTGAAGAGCACAGGGCGCCAGTGGCGAATTTGCCAATCTTGGTGTTCTCTGGCAAATGCCAAACGTCCTGCACGGTGTTGGTCTGTAAGCACAACCCCGACCTGTGGATGTCGGGCCCTCATACCACCCTCATGGAGTCTGTTTCTGACCGTTTGAGCAGACCCATGCACATTTGTGGCTGGCTGGAGGTCATTTTGCAGGGCTCTGGCAGTGCTCCTCCTGCTCCTCCTTGCACAAAGGCGGAGGTAGCGGTCCTGTTGCTGGGTTGTTGCCCTCCTACGGCGTCCTCCACATCTCCTGATGTACTGGCCTGTCTCCTGGTAGCGCCTCCATGCTCTGGACACTACGCTGACAGACACAGCAAACCTTCTTGCCACAGCTCGCATTGATGTTCCATATTGGATGAGCTGCACTACCTGAGGCACTTGTGTGGGTTGTAGACTCCGTCTCATGCTACCACTAGAGTGAAAGCACCGACAGCATTCAAAAGTGACCAAAACATCAGCCAGGAAGCATAGGAACTGAGAAGTGGTCTGTGGTCTCCACCTGCAGAACCACTCCTTTATTGGGGTTGTCTTGCTAATTGCCTATAATTTCCACCTGTTGTCTATTCCATTTGCACAACAGCATGTGAAATGTATTGTCAATCAGTGTTGCTTCCTAAGTGGACAGTTTGATTTCACAGAAGTGTGATTGACTTGGAGTTGCATTGTGTTGTTTAAGTGTTCCCTTAATTTTTTTTGAGCAGTGTATTTATTATTGATGTTTTTCTGTATGTTTTTTCTGTTTATGTCTTTCTGTAGTTTGTTAGGGTAATAGTTTTTTTTTCTGTGGGTGTGTTTTGTTGTTAGGGTGTTGGTTTGCTTTCTTTGTCTACCAGACCATGGATAGTGGGTTGAAGGGGTTGGAAATTCTGGGGGAGGTGTGGAGAGTAATCTGGGGGACCATGAACCTTAAGGTCCCACTTGGGATGGTTATTTGTAAGGAAGGAAAGACCCTCAAAGACCCTTGTAAAACATATTTAATCTTTGTAAAAAATAAAATAAAGAATAGTTTAGTCCCCCAAACATGGGGGTTGGTGGTGGGCTATTAATGAAATATTATATAATAAAATAATAATTACAGAGAAATCTAAAGTGAGTTTCTACATCTCCACCTATAAAATAGCAAGACCATGTGGCATAATAAAATAGCTCAACAACTTGCAGATGAAAGCTGTTTAGTACTGAATCCTATGAACAAGAGCTCTTGATATATTCACAGTAATAAAATGAACATATGCTACTTGTTTGTGTCTGCTTGTTTTTCTCCAGGGAAGGGATCCATCTCCCAACATCATCATCCTCACTGATATTACTAATAGTTGTTTCATGTCACAGAGTCTCCCTGAACAATGTTTAAGACAAAACATCTTATGACAATCATACAGATTAGAAGCCAGGCAGCATCCGGCAAATAGTAATTTATTCTACATTTACATTTAGATATACTCTATTTATAAGTATAGAATTATACTTAGAGTACAGTATAATTATACCTATAAATATATTTCTGCGCAATAGACAGCCAATTCTCAGTTATATCCACTAGAATATAAAATAGGTCATTGAGGTCAGCTCAACCCATCAACAGCTCTTATAGGTCATAGGGGTCAACTTAACACATGATCAAGCGTTGAGTGAAATCTGTTATTCGGTGGGTGATATAATAGTACGTTTTCAGTCACCATAGCGGTCAGTCAAGATGGTTGAAACCTGCCCTGAGACATCTCTCTCTCTCTCTCTCTCTCTCTCTCTCTCTCTCTCTCTCTCTCTCTCTCTCTCTCTCTCTCTCTCCCTCTCTCCCCCTAACTAGGACATTATTGTATTGAAGCTGTTGATACCAACCGAACCCATTCTAAATTGAGCGTGAAAATCCCAGCAGCTTTGCAGTTCTTGACACAAATCAGTGCGCCTGGCACCTACTACCATACCCCGTTAATAATAATATAATAATAATAATATATGCCATTTAGCAGACGCTTTTATCCAAAGTGACTTACAGTCATGTGTGCATATATTCTACGTATGGTGGTCCCGGGATCGAACCCACTACCCTGGCGTTACAAGCGCCATGCTCTACCAACTGAGCTACAGAAGGACCGTTAAAAGGCACTTTAATATTGTGTCTTGCCCATTCAACCCCTGAATGGCACACACACACAATCCATGTCTGAATTGTCTCAAAGCTTAAAAATCTTTATTTAACCTCTCTCCTCCCCTTCGTCTACACTGATTGAAGTGGATTTAACAAGTGACATCAATAAGGGATCCTAGCTTTCAACAGGATTCACCTATGCTATGGAAAGAGCATAATGTGCACAATGTTTTGTACACTCATTGCTCTGGCTCTACCTAAATGGACCTGCTGTGTGTCTCTCACTTGGCTGACTTGCTAATTGTTTTCTATGTAGAGTAGCTGAAATCAATTTAGCCAAGGGAGTGATTAAAGCATGTCAGGTGAGCTGCAGTATCAGATACAACACCTCCTATTAAGGAATCCTATACCTCTCTGTACCCCTCTATACCCCCCTATACCTCTCTGTACCCCTCTAAACCTCTCTAACCCTCTCCGTAACTTTTCCGTTCCTCTTTACACCTCTCTATACCTTTCTGTACCTCTCTGTACCCCTGTTCACTCATGAATGGCCAGGGGCATGACTCAACACCATCATTACGTTTGCTGATAACAGGTAACAGTGGTAGGCCTGATCACCGACAATGATGAGACAGCCTATAGGGAGGAGGTCAGAGACCTGACCGTGAGGTGCAAGGACAACAACTCTCCCTCAGCGTGATCAAGACAAAGGAGATGATCGTGGACTACAGGGAAAGGAGGACCGAGCACGCCCCCATTCTCGACGGGGCTGTAATGGAGCAGGTTGAGAGCTTGGCGTCCACATCACCAACAAACCAAGCACACCAAGACAGTCGTGAAGAGGGCACGACAAAACCTATTCCTCCTTAAGAGACTGAAAATATTTGGCATGGGTCAAATCTTTCAGATCCTCAAAAGGACTTACAGCTGCACCATCCAGAGCATCCTGACCGGTTGCATTACTGTCTGGTATGGCGACTGCTCGGCTTCCGACCGCAAGGCACTACAGAGGGTATTGCGTACGGCTCAGTACATCATTGGGTTCCTGCCATCAAGGACCCTATACCAGGCGGTGTTAGAGGAAGGCCTAAAAATTGTCAAAGACTTCAGCCACCCTAGTCATAGACTGTTCTCTCTGCTTCTGCACAGCAAGCGGTACCGGAGCGCCAAGTCTAGGTCCAAGAGGCTTCTAAACAGCTTCTACCCCAAGCCATAAGACTCCTGAACAGCTAATCAAATGGCAACTCAGACTATTTGCATTGCCGCCTCCAGTCCTACTTTAAATCACCTCATATAATGTACCTCTCTGTACCACAGAACCTCCAGTTCGTCCTCTAACTCAACAACCACATGCAGCTCCACTGGAGACTTGGCGCTATTCCACTGTCTTGTAACAGTGGGAAAGACTAAAAGGATGTGTGTCATAGGTCTAAAATGGACCCCCTCTTGTCTATTCTACTGTTCTTGTCTTCTTACTTTCATATACCTTGATGTGAATCAACTATACAAATGAACGCAAATTCCTAGTAGCCATCCATTATGGATTTCACCCTTGTTTTTGGATAAAGCAGAGGAGACGAGTAAAGGAAGCCACTGGAGACTATTGAGACACACCCATGACTCCTCTGGAACAACACTGCCCTCTGTTGACCTAACCATGTAACAACACAACATGTTCTTGGCATGTATTACATTGTGGATAATAATACATTTCGCCACACAGCTTCAGATCTGTACGGTACACAATTTATAATGACAATCTCGTCCCAGTAAATCCACTGATTAACATTGTAATATCAGATCATCCTCATCTGCATGATAAGATGAAAGAGGAATGCTCAATGTGTGAATACGTTTCTGCCATCTCAAGGCTTCCGCATGGCAGGATACGACACACATGTCAAAGCAGTGAGTGGTCTGTGGAAGTGGGTCAGGCAGCGATCCCCAGTTCATACTCAAATCACACATGAATAAAATATCATGAGGAAATGAATAAATGAGCATCCACTTTTTCACATCGCTGCTGCTTTCCTGGCAGCTCCTTATATTCCTCAATCTTCCCTCGCTTCCCTCTCCCCCTCTCTTTCTTTCTCTCCCCTCCCTCCTTCGCTCCCTTGCCCTGTATACCTACATTTACTACTCGGCATTCCAAACCCTGGCACTGCATGCTCTGCTGAAAGCCGTGGTTGGCTGGTTGGGTTAGAGAGCCAGTGTAAACCACCTTGGGAATAGAACGGGGAGAGAGTAGAGGAGAGGGTAGGAGAGCGGAGCAGGCCGTCCGCCACTTTTTTAAAACCTCTTAAGAATCTGACCCTTTTTTTTTTTTTCCAATTTTCGCCTAAAATGACATACCCAAATCTAACTGCCTGTAGCTCAGGACCTGAAGCAAGGATATGCATATTCTTGATACCATTTGAAAGGAAACATGTGGACATTTGTGGAAATGTGAAGGGAATGTAGAATAATATAACACATTAGATCTGGTAAAAGTTAATACAAAAGAAAATACCAACCCTTTTTGTGCCGTCATCTTTAAAATGCAAGAGAAAGGCCATGTATTATCCCAGGCCAGGCACTATTTAGATTTAGTCCACTAGATGGCAGCAGTGTATGTGCAAATATTCCGACTGATCCAATGAACCATTGCATTTCTGGTCAAAAGTTTGTGTCAAGACTGCCAAAATGTGCCTAATTGGTTTATTAATAACTTTTTAAGTTAAAAACTGTGCACCCTCCTCAAACAATAGCATGGTATTATTTCACTGTAATAGTTACTGTAAATTGACAGTGCAGCTAGATTAACAATAATTTAACATTTCTGCCAATATCAGATATGTACTGGGAAATGTTCTTACTGACAACCTCATGCTTATTGCACCAGCCTGCGTTAGCTCAACCGTCCGTAGGGGACCCATAGATCCTGCAGAGGTTTAATAATTGATGAGATAGTCCAATGAGATAAGATCAGTTAAATTCTGTGATACTATTACAAGGACATGAATGGACGTGAATAAGAACTACTGTACTCCTGTTCTGACTTTATTCTTGTCCTGTTACTGTGTGATCATCATCATCCACCCCTTGACAACACTCCTTTGTGATCTCCCAATGTCTTATCACCCTCCTACTGTGTCTACCAGTGGCGATTTTAGTATGCAAATTAGGTGTGGCAAAAACAAAGTGGGATACATGCCAACAAAGCCACTACAAAACAATACATTAACGGCAATATACCACTACTATACCTGGCTATCAGTAGAGCCTTGTCTGGCAGCAAAACAGTTCATTCAGCCTCATTTACTGCCTTTAAAAAACATAGCTGATATGGCTGACTTGCTGAAACAAATGTGGTTTCTCATGACGAGATGTACAAACTATGGCATAAAGGGACGCAAGTGAATAAGAGGAAATCAATTAAGACATTAATAAGTGAGCTAGGACGGACCTAGTCAATATAACTATTTGTTCAGCACTTTTGAAATGTACAGCGACAGAATTCAGAACATGGGCCGTTTTTACAGTGTTCTCACTGTACACCAAGTCAGAGCCGTAGGATAAATAAAGGGGTAAAAAAAGTAGAATCATGATGACGTCAGTGATCTTCAGATCGGGAACTCGGTCCTCTTTCTAGCTACGATTTACAATTTCTAGTTGGATGAGAGTTCAAAACATTTTTTTCCAGAGTTCACAGTTATCTGACTTTAATGAGTTCAAGACTTTGCCATTCCAAGTTAACAGTTGTTAACTGTTAATTGACCGCATGGCCAATGTGGAATATTTATCATTTTAAACTAGGGAATAGCAGGCTAATTATTGCTTTGCAATGCTTGCAGTTAGCCACTGTTACCTTCAAACCACTCATTGTTGCGATTTCCAACTTGTTGTGTAATGTTTATGTCCAATGGCCGATGAGCATCGATATGTTTTATCTATAATTTCTCTTCATTATTTATCTTAATATGGTGAGATTCAAAAGGATTTGCCAGTAGATTGTCAACTTGATTCATGATGATGACTGCTAGCTAAGATTTTGAAAGTATGATGTTGACATGATCAGTCCAATCCCAACTACTGTAGATATAACATGATTTGACGTCATTTTATCTGTGGCCAATGACCTTGAGCCTTCTTCGATGGGCACTTCTAATGTAACTCTATGGCAGCACCCAAGGGGCTTGAATTTGACTTGGTGGTGAAGTAGTGTCCCCATGAGGGACAGAACACTGAGCCAATCATGGCACAACACTATGTATTTTCTGCTGGCTTGCCCCACCACCACAGAAAGCACTGAGCTAGGCTGAAACACCTGCATTTTGGAGCTGCCTTACTCAAGAAAACAAAAAAGAGACCATGTTTGTATGCAGCTTTAGTAACTCAATGATATATATTTTTTTACATTGTTTGCAAACTGATATGTGACGCGTATTAATGCCAAAATAGACACTGCCCCACCTGCACTGAATGGTGGGTCGCCATTATTCTACTATAGTTATATTGTGAATTAGCACCTCTCCTCTTATGTGGTATCCTATAGCTACTGCTCACATTTTGCCCATACCAAGACCCATGCATGTATTCTGTTGCTTTTCTCCTCTCCCACCTATATCTTATTTACTGAACTCAGGTAGATTGTATTGTATGTTACAATAAGTATGTAACTCTCGCCTTTGGGAGCTCTGTACTGCTGCTCTCCTTTCCTCTTAAAGGTCCAGTTGTAACGGTCGTCGGTGGAAGAAGGTGAGGACCAAAGCGCAGCGTGGTACTTGTTCATGTTATTTAAACTGAACACTATCAAACAAAAAGTGCAACTGAAAAAGCTCCGTCAGGTGCAAACCACACTAAACAGAAAAATAATCACCCACAACTCAAGGGTGAAAACAGGCTGCCTAAGTATGGTTCTCAATCAGGGACAACGATTGACAGCTGCCTCTGATTCAGAACCATACCAGGCCAAACACAGAAATACCAAATCATAGAAAAAGAACATAGACTGCCCAACCCAACTCACACCCTGACCATACTAAAACAAAGACATCACAAAGGAACTAAGGTCAGAACGTGACACCAGTGAAGCCATTTTTATGTCAATCCGAAATCATTTATGGGACCCTACTGTGATTGTTTTGAATTAAAATGGCTAACAAGAAACAAAAAATAAGCTTCTTTTTTTTCGTTTTTGACGGAAACTCCTTTTTTCTTATCTAGCTGATAGCAGCTGAGGGAAGAGGCTGGTTTTCTCAAGACCTGGTCCTGTATGTAGGGCTGCAGGGTGACTCATAAAATCTTGTTCTCCAACATAAGTGGTTAATACCGTATGCATCATATCTTAATGGTTACAACGGAAGTGCAAGTTAGAGAGGAACGAAGAGTACTTAAACCCGCCTTTCAGCATTAGAAGTGGCCAAATGACTCCCTAAGTGGCTACGGTAGAAGTAGGAGCTCACCAGATCAGAGCTACGTATAAATAACATTTATGAGACATCTTATCCAATCTATCCCTATCTGGCCGACTGTATACCCTACCTCTGCCTTGTGGTACAGACTAAGATAGCAGACAGGAGACAGCAGATAGCGATTGGCACAGGGTCTTGTGGTGTTAGTAGTGGACAGTTAGGGGCCTCTCTGAGTGGCCTAGGGAGCT
Source organism: Oncorhynchus gorbuscha (assembly GCF_021184085.1). Taxonomy (NCBI): domain Eukaryota; kingdom Metazoa; phylum Chordata; class Actinopteri; order Salmoniformes; family Salmonidae; genus Oncorhynchus; species Oncorhynchus gorbuscha. Next base: position 54,132 of record NW_025747131.1, read on the forward strand.
CGTCAGGGTGGCTAATGAAGACAAAGCCTGGGGTTGAGAGGGGTTGGTGGGGTTAGGAGAGGGTGGGAAGTGGGTGAGGATGGGGGAGGCTATTGTGGCATTAATGGGGACCTCCATTGTCATTGACAAATCACCTCCAGAAGTCCTTGACACACAATAAAACACAACACACACACACACACACACACACACACACACACACACACACACACACACACACACACACACACACACACACACACACACACACACACACACACACACACACACACACACACACACACACAACACACAACACACAACACACAACACACACAGGCAAACACATACACACACTGTAGTGTACACACAGTAGTCACACACACCATGAGAGAACACACATACACAGATCCTCCTACACAGTAGACCTGCCACATGCACCCACTCTAAGCACTTATCAAAATGCCTCTATGTACAAACTCAGTTAGAGTAGTAATGAGCAGCATTTGTGGATGTACATATCATCTCTTTTTATCTCTCCACATCCCATTTAAAAGAAGTGGTCACGTTCCATGGTGGGAAGTGAATGTCAAAATGACACATTGTACCCACATTGCCTAGTTCAGGGGAATGTAGCGTTCCCACAACACGGATGCTTAAAATGCCCTGCTTCCAAATGGCACACTATTCCCTATGTAGTGACACCTTGTCACCAGGCCCTCTGGTCAAAAGTAGTGCACTACATAGGGAACAGAGTGCTATTTGGGACACCGCCTGAGTTCCCCTCAGCATGACTATAAAGTGTTAACAGCTCAGTTGAGGACCCTGAACACTTTACTACCACCCCCAAAACAACAATCCTCTGACATCAAAACATTACTATTTTTATATGTGTTGCAGTGTACAGCACTCCAGGTAGTCCAACATAACTTTTATTATTGGATGTGTAAGTGGTGTGGGGTTCAGTTCACAAGGAAGGAGAGGTACATTATTTAGATTCAATGACATGTAAAAGGGAAGTGCTTATAATTGAGACCCCCCTCCCCCTCTCTACACCTCCCCCTCTGTCTCTCTCTCCCTCAATCTCTGTCAGTCTCCCCCCAACCCTCCCCTCCACTCTCTCAGTTCAATTCAAGGTGCTTTATTGGCATGGAAACATATGTTAACATTACCAAAGCAAAATGAAATGAACAATAAAAAGTGAATGGCAAATATTATACACAAGTTCCAAAATAATAAAGACATTTCAAATGTCATATTATGTATATATACAGTGTTGTAACAATGTGCAGATAGTTAAAATCCCCTCACCCTACCTCTCTCTGTCTCTTCCTCCCTCTCTCTGTAGTGATACAGTTACCCTCTCGTCCTGTGGAATCTGAGTTGTAAATCGTTGTCTGCACTGAAATGGCTCCTAAAGAGTTCTGAGAGGGGGAGCAGAGCTATCAATTGACTGACTGTGGATCCTGGGGTGAGTTGTTATATTAGATGTACATTATCCAACACAGTTTGATATACTTTGAGATGAATTGATTTTAAAGCTATTTGAAGATAGTGATTTAGATATTATGCTACTAATCCAGCAAACAAACATTCCCACAACTTTCGAGAGCGCTCCCTTAATAGTCTCATTTGGGTCATTAATCCAACATTGTCATAGAACCGTTCCCGTGATGTGCAAGGAATGTTTCCAAGAGACCATTCCTGAAATGTCAAATAAAAACTTGGTTACCATGTTCTCAGAACTCAGGAAAAATGTTCCCTCAACGTCCTGCCAAACATATACAGAACACGGCTGACTTGTTCTCAGAACATAAGATATTTATGTTCTAGACACGTTTCATGGGAACGTTGCAGGAACATTTCTACGTGTCCCAAGAAAATGTATTATGCATCACGATCTTGTTACTTCTGCCGGCCAGTCACTGATTTATTTGAAGCTCTTTCTCTGTTGACATGTTCAGGGCAACTCACACACAATGTTTTTAACATGCAGTAGTTCTCAACATGAAGTCGGAGGTTTACGTACACCTTAACCAAATACATTTAAACTCAGTTTTTCACAATTCCTGACATTTTAATCCTAGTAAACGTTCCCTGTCTTAGGTCAGTTAGGATCACCACTTGAAATGTCAGAATAATAGTAGAGAGAATTATTTATTTCAGCTTTTATTTCTTTCATCACATTCCCAGTGGTCCAGCTGTTTACATACCCTCAATTAGTATTTGGTAGCATTGCCTTTAAATTGTTTAATAACTTGAGTCAAACGTTTCAGATAGCCTTCCACAAGCTTCTCACAATGAGTTGGGTGAATTCTCGCCCATTCCTCCTGACAGAGCTGTGTAACTGAATCAGGTTTGTAGGCCCTCCTCGCTCACACATGCTTTTTCAGTTCTGCCAACAAATTTTCAATAGGATTGAGGTCAGGGCTTCGTGATGGCCATCTACCACCTTGACTTGTCCTTAAGCCATTTTGCCACAACTTTGGAAGTATGCTTCGGGTCAGTTTCCATTTGGAAGACACATTTCCGACCAAGCTTTAACATCTGACTAATAACTTTGAGATGTTGCTTCAATATATCCAAATAATTTACCTGACTCATGATGCCATGTATTTTGTGAAGTGCACCAGGCCCTCTTGCAGCAAAGCACCCCCACAATATGATGCTGCCACCCCCACGCTTCACTGTCAGGATGGTGTTGTAATCCGCCCCATTTTCCTCCATACATAACGATTATCATTATGGCCAAACAGTTATATTTTGTTTCATCAGACCAGAGGACATTTCTCCAAAAAGTATGATCTTTGTCCCCATGTGCAGTTGCAAATCGAAGTCTAGCTTTTTATGGCGGTTTTGGAGCAGTGGCTTCTTCCTTGTTGAGTGGCCTTTCAAGTTATGTTGATATAGGACTTGTTTTACTGTGGATATAGATACTTTTGTACCTGTTTCCTCCAGCATCTTCACAAGGTCCTTTGCGGTTGTTCTGGGATTGATTTGCACTTTTCACATCAATGTACGTTCATCTCTAGGAGACAGAGACGCATCTCCTCCTGAGCAGTATGATGGCTGTGTGGTCCCATGGTGTTTATACTTGCATACTGTTGTTTGTACTGATGAACGTGGTACCTTCAGGCATTTGGAAATTGCTCCCAAGGATGAACCAGACTTGTGGGGGTCTACAATTTATTTTCTGTGGTCTTGACTGATTTCTTTAGGTTTTCCCATGATGTCAAGCAAAGAGGCAATGAGATTGAAGGTAGGCCCTTGAAATACATCCACAGGTACACCTCCAATTGACTCAAATGATGTCAATTAGCTTATCAGAAGCTTCTAAAGCCATGACATCATTTAGGGAATTTTCCAAGCTGTTTAAGGCACAGTCAAACTTAGTGTATGTCAACTTTTGACCCATTGGAATTGTGATACAGTGAGTTATAAGTGAAATAATCTGTCTGTAAATAATTGTCGGAAAAATTACTTCCGTTATGCACAAAGTAGATGTTCTAATTGGCTTGCCAAAACTATATTTTGTTAACAAGAAATCTGTGGAGTGGTTGAAAAATTAGTGTTTGTAGACCTCCGACTTCAACTGTAACTGACACATGATTACATTATGTATCTTACGTTATACAGAAATTATTATAACACATGTCCACTAGAGTCGGCGACTATTTTTTTTTCAAACGCCGATACCGATTAATCGGACGATTTAAAAAAAAATGTATTTGTAATAATTACAATTACAACAATACTGAATTAACACTTATTTTTTTTACTTAAAATAATACATCAATAAAATCTATTTAGCCTCAAATAAATAATGACACATGTTCAATTTGGTTTAAATAATGCAAAAACAAGTTTCTTGCTCAGAACATGAGAACATGTGAAAGTTGGTGGTGCCTTTTAAAAATGAGACTTCAATATTCCAAGGTAAGAGGTTTTAGGTTGTAGTTAATATAGTATTTATAGGACTATTTCTCTCTATACCATTTGTATTTCATATACCTTTGACTGTTGGATGTTCTTATAGATACTACAGTATTGTCAGTGTAACAGTATAGCTTCCCGTCCCTCTCCTCGCCCCTACCTGGGCTCGAAACAGGGACACATCGACAACTGCCACACTCAAAGCAGCGCTACCCATCGCTCCACAAAGAAAGCCTCGGCCCTTGCAGAGCAAAGGGAATAACTACTCCAAGTCTCAGAGCAGTGACGTTTGAAACGCAATTAGCGCACACCCAGCTAAATAGCTAGCCATTTCACATCGGTTACACCAGCCATTAGGCTGATAGGCTTGAAGTCATAAACAGCGTTGTGCTTACCTTGGCTTCTTTCTGCAGTCGCGTAACAGGCAGGCTCCTCGTGGGGTGCAACAAGAGGCAGGTGGTTCGAGCGTTGGACGAAGTTAACTGTAAAGGGTTGCAAGGAAGTGGATCCCCACGAGCTGATAATGTGAAAATCTGTCGTTCTGCCCCTGAACAAGGCAGTTAACCCACCGTTCTAGGCCGTCATTGAAAATAAGAATGTGTTCTTAACTGACTTGCCTAGTTAAATAAAAGGTATTAAAATTTACAAAATTGAAGCCCCAAAATATACAGATTTCCGATTTTTCTGAAAGTTTAAATCTGCCCTAATTAATCGGCCATTCTGATTAATCGGTCGACCTCTAATATTACACACCTGAGATTTGAACTCATAACCTCTTGGGTGATCATACTCAGAGCTTCCTGCATCACTACCATGGCCGTGTCAGTTATCACATAATATAACTATTCTTAAGGCATTGATTTTATTGACTTATTTCTAGCAATTTAAGTTTTTTTTTTTGTATAGTTGCCTAATGTTGGTGGATCATATTAACCTGTTTTAATGATACTCCTGAATCACTATGATCAATAAATGATTTTTAGAGTGTGCTTTTAACAGAACTCAAATGTACTTCAAAAGTGCATTCACCCTATTGCTTACATCAGTGCCTAGGGAGGAGGGGTTAGGTTTTCTTCTGGACAGGGCCTAACTATACTGGCCCAATAACCACACATCCTGGAGATACGCCTTATTGGGATTGTGGTTAGAGTTTTTTTTGTCATTGGTGCTGGTGGCCTAGGTTCAAGACCAGCTAGGGGATAGCCTTCTCTCACATTTGTACAAATATACTGTATGTCAATGTCATTATTGACATTTTAAATTGCATTCAGACATTTCGATTGTTTGCATGGACATTTCATTAGAACACGTGGAAATCTTTGTTACCATAATGTGCCTACATTTCCCCTCTTTCCGCATTTCTGGAACTTTGGCTACCAGCTCTGTGCCTTTGTGCATAACCTCCAGATGCATTTTCAGGTTTGATGTGGTGTTTCTGGACGTGAAGAGATCAAGCTGCCTTTTGCAGAGTTTGAATTTGACTAAAATGTTGTTCTCTTTCTCCACGAATAACTTCAAATACTGGGAGCATTTCCACCATGAAAAGGTTACATTGGGTAACAACACAGCTGCCATCTTTCTTTGATTTTTGGCTTTATGATACTCTATTTGAAACAAAGTTAGCCTGCAGCATGATACAATATTTGAAGGCAACAATCCTCGTTATATTACTCTGTTACTGGTAAAAAGTAATTACTGTAATTAATATTTGATCCCCAACCCTGGTCCCAAGTATTCTGATAGCAATTGTCTATATTTCCGCATGAAAACTTGAGATGAAACCCTGTGTTGTGTATTGTTTTGGTATAGCTGCCATCATTGTTGCTTTAAATACAAATGTAGAAAATACAGACATGCTCCTGTAAATAAACACATTTCTGATATTCTGAGAATGGAAACCATGTTCTGGGTACATTTCTATCAGAAGCAACAATACCACTTGGGCCATGTTTCGGCAACAAATTGGGAATGTTACAGGTAGAAATGCAATGACAAACTGATGTGATTCCTTATCAGAGACGTGTTTAGTGCTACGTGGTATATGTGCTGTGGATTTCAAAGACGATAGCAAGTTCTCACTGAGATGCTGAGCTACGTAGAATTCTACCGATTCCCATCTTTTAATGAGAAACTAATCTTAATTAGATCACATAGGTGTGTCGTAACTGTTGCCAAACAATAACATATATTGCTAAGAAGACGGAGTAGGGTGACTCCTCTAACAGGTCTCGAACACAGGCCACCAGAACCAATAACTAGCACCTAACCACTGTCCCAACAAGGGACATATTTGTAAGGTATGTGCTTATTGGGCCAGTATAGTTAGGCCCTGTCCAGAAGAAACCCCTAACCTCTCCTCCCTAGGCACTTGTGTAGACAACTTAAGAGGTATAAGCAGAGTGAAGACACTTGGAAGTACATCTCAGCCCCGTTAAAAATATTTTTTAAATCCTTTGTTGATCATAGTGATTCAGAAGTATTTTAATGAATTATTTTTTAATTAAACCTTTATTTAACCAGAAAGGTCTTATTGAGATTTAAAATCTATCTTTCAAGAGCGTCCTGGCCAAGATAGGCAGCACCAAGTCATTATAAAAATTACAGACAAACAACATGAAAAACTATAAGTAATCTAGTAAAAAAACACATTCAGAAGAGTATAACAAAAAATCAAAAACAGCAATTTAAAAACATTGACAGGTCAGGGAATCAGTCTCAAGATCATTCATCAAGTGATTTAAAAATACCAATCGGGACAAGTTCTTGCAGTTTAAAAGTATTTTCTAAAGCGTTCAAGACGGATGGCACAGAGTACATAAAAGCCAATTTACCAAATTCAGTTCGGACATTTGGAACAGTTAGCAGGATAAACCAGCGAATGAAGAGAGTACCACCACATTTCTGAACATTAAAAATGCCCAAATAAAAAGTAGTAAACCCAAAATGGCTTTGTAAATAAAAAGTATACCAGTGACTGAGCATACGAGTGACTAGAGAAGGCCAGACAACCCTGGTATACAAAGTGCAGTGGTGTGTAAGGGTTTTGCAGTTTTAAAATACATCTCAATGTCACCTCTGACCATAGTTTGCTCTGTATGTTTCTCAGCGCCTGTCCAGCAGCGCCGGACAGGCGGGGCCTCCCGGCAGCAGCGCCGGACAGGCGGGAGACTCCGGCAGCAGCGCCGGACAAGCTGCCATATTTATGTAGCCTGGGTTTCACTGTGTGTTGTTCCTGTCTTTGTGTTTGCACCAGATGGGACTGTTTTAGGTTTTCTCACGTTTGTTCTTTTTGTTAGTTATCTCATGTGTAGTGTCTTTATAAATTAAAGAACATGAATAACCACCACGCTGCATTTTGGTCCGCCTCTACTTCACCTAAAGAGAACCGTTACAGAATCACCCACCACAACAGGACCAAGCGGCGTGGTAACGGGCAGCAGCAGGAGCAGCAGCAGGAGCAGCGTAATAAGGACTTCTGGACTTGGGAAGAAATCCTCGACGGGACAGGACCCTGGGCAAAGCCAGGGAGTGTCGCCGCCCCAAGGTGCAGCAGGAGAAACGGCAGCAGGAGCAGCGAGAGGAATGGACATGGGAGGACGAATTGGATGGAGAAGGACCCTGGGCTCAGCCTGGAGAATATCGTCGCCCCAAAGAAGAACTGGAGCTGGTGAAAGCGGAGAGACACTAGTATGAGGAGGCAGCACGGCGGCGTGGATGGAAGCCCGAGAGTCAGCCCCAAAAATGTATTGGGTGGGGGCTCACAGGAAGTATGGTGAAGCCAGGTAGGAGACCTGCGCCAACTTCCTGTGCTTACCGGGGGGCTGGAGAGACCAGGCAGGCACCGTGTTATGCTGTGAAGCGCACGGTGTCCCCAGTGCGGGTGCATAGCCCGGTGCGGTACATTCCAGCTCCGCGTATCGGCCGGGCTAGAGTGGGTATCGAGCCAAGTGCCATGAAGCCGGCTCTACGCATCTGGTCTCCAGTGCGTCTCCTTGGGCCGGCTTACATGGCACCAGCCTTGCGCACGGTGTCCCCGGTTCGCCTGCATAGCCCAGTGCGGGCTATTCCACCTCGCCGCACTGGCAGGGCGACCGGGACCATTCAACCGGGTAAGGTTGGGCAGGCTCGGTGCTCAAGAGCTCCAGTGCACCTGCACGGTCCGGTCTATCCGTCACCACCTCCACGCACCAGCCCTCCAGTGGCAGCCCCCCGCACCAGGCTGTCTCTCCGGCTCATCCTTATAGGCTCCCGCCTCTCCAGCGCTGCCGGAGCCTTCCTCTCCAGCGCAGCCGGAGTCTCCCGCCTGTTCGGCGCTACCAGAGCTCCCGCCCCTCAGTCCAGAGGCGCCAGAGCTACTCAGTCCAGCGCTGTCAGAGCCTTCCTCTCCAGCGTTGCCGGAGGCTTCCCGCCTGCCCGGCGCTGCTGCCGTAGTCTCCCGCCTGCCCGGCGCTGCTGCCGGAGTCTCCCGCCTGTCCGGCGCTGCTGCCGGAGTCTCCCGCCTGTCCGGCGCTGCTGCCGGAGTCTGCTGCCGGAGTCTCCCGCCTGTCCGGCGCTGCTGCCGGAGTCTGGGGAGCCAGAGCCCCTCAGCCCAGGGGCACCCGAGCTTCCGCCCCACTGTCCCGAGCTTCCGCCCTTCTGTCCCGAGCTTCCGCCCTTCTATCCCGAGCTTCCGCCCCTCTGTCCCGAGCTGCCCCTCAGTCCAGTGGGGTCATTAAGTAGGGTCGCCGTGGCTAGGAGGCCACGGAAGCAGACAAGGTGGGGGACTAAGACTACCGTGAAGTGGGGGCCACGTCCAGCACCAGAGCCGCCACCGCGGACAGATGCCCACCCAGACCCTCCCCAATAGGTTCAGGTTTTGCGGCCGGAGTCCGCACCATGGGGGGTGGGTACTGTCACACCCTGACCATAGTTTGCTTTGTATGTTTCTATGTTTTGGTTGGTCAGGGTGTGATCTGAGTGGGCATTCTATGTTGGATGTCTTGTTTGTCTATTTCTATGTCTGGCCTGATATGGTTCTCAATCAGAGGCAGGTGTTAGTCATTGTCTCTGATTGGGAACCATATTTAGGTAGCCTGGGTTTCACTGTGTGTTTGTTCCTGTCTTTGTGTTTGCACCAGATGGGACTGTTTTAGGTTTCCTCACGTTTGTTCTTTTTGTTAGTTATCTCATGTGTAGTGTCTTTATAAATTAAAGAACATGAATAACCACCACGCTGCATTTTGGTCCGCCTCTACTTCACCTAAAGAAAACCGTTACACTCAAAGTGCCATGGTAAAGGGTGTCAATTGATCTCAAACACTGAGCCGAAGCATTCATATATATATAAAATATCCCCATAGTCTAGTAAAGGCATAAATGTAGCTGATACTAGCCTCCTTCTGGCTTCAAAGAGAAACGGGCCTTATTCCTAAAATAAAATCCCAATTTCAGCTTCAATTTTTTTTGTAAGTTGTTGAATATGCAATTTAATAGAGACCGTCATCAATTAAAATTCCAAGATATTTATATGAGGTTACAGTCTCAATCTCAATGCCCTGACAGGTCATAATAGGTGAAAAGTTCAGAGGTTTATTTCTTGCTTTAGAAAACCCCATTAGTTTAGTTTTGTCAGTATTGAGGATAAGCTTCAATTGGCACAATGTATGTTGAACAGTATAAAAAACATTTAGCATGTTCTGGAAAGATTTTGTAAGAGATGAGGGACAACAGTAAATAACAGTTTCATCACCATAAAAAATGAAGTTGCGCATTTTGGACATTTTTGTCTAAATTAATTATATAAATAGTGAATAAGAGAGGACCAAGTACAGAACCTTGGGGCACACCATTACAGACAGACAATTTAACAGACATGAGCCCATCAAATTGAGTGCACTGAGTTCTATCCAATAGATAGTTAGCAAGCCATGCAACTGTATGCTCCGAAAGACCTACACTCAACAATCTCTGCCTTAGTATATAATGATCAACAGTATCAAAAGCCTTAGAGAGATCAATAAAAAGTGAGACACAGTGCTGTTTTTTTGTCAAGGGCTTCAGTGATATAATGTAAAACCTTCATGGCTGCTGTAATTGTGCTATGCTTTTTTCTGAAGCCCGATTGGTACATTGATAAAATAGTTAGTAAATAAAAACTCTTTTAGCTGTTCACTCACAAGGGTTTCAAGTATTTTCACCAGGGGTGACAGCTTTGAGATTGGACTATAATAATCTAAAAGAGTTGGATCTCCCCCTTCCACACATCCACACAGGGTTGTACAGAGACAGAGGACACCGACTCAAAGAGCCTACCAGATGATACAAAGTGCTCACAGTTCAGCATTTCAGTTATGCGAAATACAGCAACAAAGTCCTTCAATACACATGACGGTAATTCATTAACATTGCTGTTACCAGGCATAGACTTAATAGCCAGAAGTATAATTTAAACAGGTTAATATGCCCCACCAACATTGGACAGTAATTATACAGAAAGCCCTTCAATTGTTGAAATAAGTCAAATCCCGGATGAGAGAACAGTCCAAATAAATCATGACTGACACAGATATGACGGTGTATCATGACCATCTAAATGCTCTGAGCCAAGAGGTTGTGAGTTCAAATCCCAAGTCTGTGAGTATCCCTAACCTTGCCAACAGGCCTTGATTGGCTCGTCAATAGTCATATTTCCATGTTGTCATCAGGTGACAGAAATGTTCTTGAAAGGTGTCTAGAACATTAATATTGTACATTCTGAGAACACCGCAACCATGTTCTGTTTATGTTGGGTGGGACGTTAATGGAATATTCTCTTAACCCTCAAAATGGTCATGAAATGAGTCTAGAACAGTCACATTTTATATCAAGGAAAAAACATGTTTGATTTTTTTGATTTAGTCACAGTCTCAATTGACTGTTGATAGTTGGAACACTAGAACACACAAAGGTGCAATTTCAAAATGTGGTTGTGCATCAGCAGTCACTCAATTAGCCGATGTCAGCTACACTTTTTTTAGACTGGTAAATTAGTCTAGCGGCCAGCTATCTGAACTTGTAGTAAGCACGGTCAAATTACCTACTGGGGTGGGGTCCTTGATCATCAGTTATCATATTAACCCTTGCAAAATTCTCATGAAAAGTGTCTTGAACATGAATATCTTATATTCTGTGAACATGCCAACCATTTTCAGTGTATGTTTGGTGGAACGTCGATGGAGTATTCTCCTAACCCTCAGGAAACTGGACACATGATGGTTCTTGTAATGTCCCATAAAACTTTAATGTTGTATATTTCTGAGAACATTGTAACCATGTTATAGACAATTCCGTTTGACATTACGGGAATGTTTTCCTAACTTTAACACCAAAACATGCTAAGAAGGTTCTCAGAAGGTTTTCGTTGACATTGATAGTATGTTCCCCTAACTAACGGAAAATTGGACACAAACATTACGAGTAACATTGCAAAAACGTTCTCTCTCCCCAGAATGATTACTGTAACTGGGACATGGGTAGTAATGTCCCTGTGTTTTCCAATGATTGGATTTTAAATGTGTAAATGCATAGAGCAGGGTTGGGTAACTGAAGGTCCACAGCTCCACTTTTGTAGGCCCATGGACCAGTTAATATATAAAAACAATAATTAAATATCAACTCAGTAGGAGTCTCAAATTACTGTTAAGAGTTAGAATAATAGTACATACAAGGTGCAACCTCTAAATTTGCTGCTAACTTTTTTTCTCCGCCCCACGGCAAAATGAGTAGGATTGATTCAAATGAGTTATAAAACGGCTAAATCTTCTCTCTGCCCAATGGCAATGTGTAGAATTGCAGGAAACTTGCTTTAAAAATGCAACATCTTCTCTACGCACCACGGCAAAATGAGCAGAATTGCAGGAAATTAACTTTAAAACTGTATTATTTTCTCTTTGCTGTGAAGGGGGGGGGGCTGCTAAAATGTTTTGCTCGCAAGGCATTTTTTGGCCCCCACCCCCATAAAAGTAGCCCATCCCTGGTATAGATAGGGAGTGAAGGAAGATCATTGAAAAGGTATTGTGGTCCTTCTGTAGCTCAGTAGGTAGAGCATGGAGCTTGTAACGCCAGGGTAGTGGGTTCGATTCCCGGGACCACCCATACGTAGAATGTATGCACACATGACTGTAAGTCGTTTTGGATAAAAGCGTCTGCTAAATGGCATATATTATTATTATATTAGATGGAGGATCATTGATTTTGGAGTTATACTATATTTGACACCGATAAACAAGTTCTCACTCAGACACACACACACAGTTGCATGATGCACACGTACACACACACACCCCTCCACTCCCAGCCTATCTTTGGCCCAGATCGTAGGTGGAGTTAGAGTGATGGAGGGTTGTAAAGGAGAACAGACCATTAGCTCCATTGATATCTGCCAAGAGGCTGAAAGAGGATTCGCTGTACCACAAAGTTGTAAAGATATACCTGAGACACCACTAGATCTCACAGTCTGACAGCCCAGCATCACTCAATCTGTGTGTGTGTGTGTGTGTGTGTGTGTGTGTGTGTGTGTGTGTGTGTGTGTGTGTGTGTGTGTGTGTGTGTGTGTGTGTGTGTGTGTGTGTGTGTGTGTGTGTGTGTGTGTGTGTGTGTGTGTGTGTGTGTGTGTGTGTGTGTGTGTGTGTGTGTGTGTGTGTGTGTGTGTGTGTGTGTGTGTGTGTGTGTGTGTGTGTGTGTGTGTGTGTTTTTTTCCCAATTTTTTTCAGGCCAGCATCATTCACCCTGTCCATCTCCTAGAAGGGGTCGTCACAGACAATAGAATTTGGCAGTCTATCCAACTGGCCTCACAACCGCAGACCACGTGTATGGCATCGTGTGGACAGAGTGACCACAGCGCAAACACATAACCATTTTATCGATGGCAATTTGAATGCACAGAGATACTGTGATTTTGTATCCTGAGGGGCCCATTAGAGCTCCATTGTTTTTGTGAGGCCTGTTAGATATTTAGAAAATTAAACAGATGCATATCTGTATTCCAAGGCATGTGAAACCTAAGATTAGGGCCTAATTCATTGATTTCAATTGATTGATTACCTTATATGAACTGTAACTCAGTAAAATCTTTGAAAATGTTGGGTTTATATTTTTGTTCGGTATATTTTGTTTTTACAATACATAATTCAAAAGGCACCGCACATCTGAGCTATCTTTTGTTGCGGGTGCATGGTAACAGTTGAATAAGATGAAAATAAGAAATCCCTGCACACTGCTCTTTAATAAGCTTTAAGTATCAGCCTCAAGGCCTTTGTCAGAGCTTATTAAAGAGCAGTGACAACAGCAAGAGCAGTGTACAGGTTTCTTATTTTTTCACATCGTATTTTAAAATACAAAAATACATTTGCAAGTAGCCGGCCCAAACAGCAACAACATACTTTCTATAACTGTGATATGTTGTTGAGCAATTGAGCAAGTCACTCTGGATAAACGTGTCTCTAAATGACCAAAATGTAAATATGTGAAAATGATGAACATACCAGAATTAACTGCAAAGGTGCAGAGCTCATTATAATAGTACTCAGCATGCTTTGCAATTGCTAATTTGAACATATACAGTGCATTCGGAAAGTATTCAGACCCCTTGACTTTTTCCACATTTTGTTACATTAAGGTCTTATTCTAAAATATATTAAATACATTTTCCCTCATCAATCTACACAAAATACCCCATAATGACAAAGTGAAAAAAATATATATTTGGGCAAATTGACTCGAAATTGAGCTCAGCTCATCCTGTTTCCATTGATAATACTTGTGACGTTTCTACAACTTAATTGGAGTCCACCTGTGGTAAATTCAATTTATTGGACATGATTTGGAAAGGCACACACCTGTCTATATAAGTCAGAGCCAAAACCAAGCCATGAGGTCAAAGGAATCATTCGTTGATCTCCGAGACAGGATTGTGTCGTTGCACAGATCTGGGGAAGGGTACCAAAAATGTCTGCAGCATTGAAGGTCCCTTAACAACACAGTGGCCTCCATCATTCTTAAATGGAAGAAGTTTGGAACCACTAAGATTTCCTAGAGTTGGACGCCCAGCCAAACTGAGCAATCGGTGGAGAAGGGCCTTGGTCAGGAGGTGACCAAGAATGCGATGGTCACTCCGACAGAGCTCCAGAGTTTCTCTGTGGAGAGGGAGAACCTTCCAGAAGGACAAACCATCTCTGCAGCACTCTGCAGCAAACAGGTTCTTTATAGTAGAGTGGCCAGACGGAAGCCACTTCTCAGTAAAAGGCACATGACAGTCCGCTTGAGTTTGCCAAAAGGCATCTAATGACTCTCAGACTCATGAGAAACAAGATTCTCTGGTCTGATGAAACCAAGGTTGAACTCTTTTTCCTGAATGTCAAGCGTCACGTCTGAAGAAACCTGGCACCATCCCTATGGTGAAGCATGGTGAAGGCAGAATCATGCTGTGGGATGTTTTTCAGCGGCAGGGACTGGGAGACTAGTCAGGATTGAGGGAACGATGAACAGAGCAAAATTCAGAGAGATCCTTGATGAAAACCTGCTCCAGAGCCAAGGACCTCAGACTCCGGTGAAGGTTCACCTTCCAACAGGACATCGGCCCTAAGCACACAGCCAAGACAACACCAAGTCAAAGTCTCTGAATGTCCTTGACTGGTCCAGCCAGAGCCCGGAC
>NW_025747132.1:0-25000 GCF_021184085.1 Oncorhynchus gorbuscha
TGATCTTAGTGTATGAAAACAGAGCAGGCCAGGCCCATCTGATCTTAGTGTATGAAACAGAGCAGGCCAGGCCCATCTGATCTTAGTGTATGAAAACAGAGCAGGCCAGGCCCATCTGATCTTAGTATGAAAACAGAGCAGGCCAGGCCCATCTGATCTTAGTGTATGAAAACAGAGCAGGCCAGGCCCATCTGATCTTAGTGTATGAAAAACAGAGCAGGCCAGGCCCATCTGATCTTAGTGTATGAAACAGAGCAGGCCAGGCCCATCTGATCTTAGTGTATGAAAACAGAGCAGGCCATGGCCCATCTGATCTTAGTGTATGAAAACAGAGCAGGCATGGCCCCATCTGATCTTGATCTTGTATGAAAACAGAGCAGGCCAGGCCCATCTGATCTTAGTGTATGAAAACAGAGCAGGCATGGCCCATCTGATCTTAGTGTATGAAAACAGAGCAGGCCAGGCCCATCTGATCTTAGTGTATGAAAACAGAGCAGGCATGGCCCATCTGATCTTGGCATATGAAAACAAAGCAGTTATGGCCCATCTGATCTTAGTGTATGAAAACAGAGCAGCCCATCTGATCTTGGCATATGAAAACAAAGCAGTTATGGCCCATCTGATCTTAGTGTATGAAAACAGAGCAGGCCAGGCCCATCTGATCTTAGTGTATGAAACAGAGCAGGCCAGGCCCATCTGATCTTAGTGTATGAAAACAGAGCAGGCCAGGCCCATCTGATCTTAGTGTATGAAAACAGAGCAGGAATGGCCCATCTGATCTTAGTGTATGAAAACAGAGCAGGCCAGGCCCATCTGATCTTAGTGTATGAAAACAGAACAGGCATGGCCCATCTGATCTTAGTGTATGAAAACAGAGCAGGCCAGGCCCATCTGATCTTAGTGTATGAAAACAGAGCAGGTCAGGCCCATCTGATCTTAGTGTATGAAAACAGAGCAGGAATGGCCCATCTGATCTTAGTGTATGAAAACAGAGCAGGCATGGCCCATCTGATCTTAGTGTATGAAAACAGAGCAGGCCAGGCCCATCTGATCTTAGTGTATGAAAACAGAGCAGGCATGGCCCATCTGATCTTGGCATATGAAAACAAAGCAGTTATGGCCCATCTGATCTTAGTGTATGAAAACAGAGCAGGCCAGGCCCATCTGATCTTAGTGTATGAAAACAGAGCAGGCATGGCCCATCTGATCTTGGCATATGAAAACAAAGCAGTTATGGCGGTTCAATTATTAATATCCCTGTGCGTCCTGGAGTTCAGAGTTCAACACATCTTCCTGCTGATAATATGGACCCTGTGTTTTCCCTGATCACGTGACCTAAGCATGTGATAAAAAAAAGTTTGGTCAGATCAGGGAAGAGCACAGGGCCTTACTGCTACTAAAGTCATAGCAATTTATAATGACCGGTCATGGAACAGAATCTCCAGACAGGCAGAAGATCTGCAGCAGTGGCGCAAGTAAGAAGTAAGGAAGGAAGGAAGGAGGTCATTGATAATAAACTGACAATCTAACCCCAATTCATGTGTTTCTGTGAGTACAGATAGTGTGTGTGAAGTATATGAGATGAGCCTCCTCTGTGAGCTGGACAGACATCCTAAGACAGCAACGAGGAAGTGCCTGGGAATTCTCTCTTTCTCCCTCTCAGAGTATGTGTCACGATCGTCGTAAGAACATTCGGACCAAAGCGCAGCGTGATATGGGTTCCACATATTTATTGATGTGAAACGCACAAAACAATAAAGAACAAACAAAACATGATGTCAATGAAGTGCTCACAGGCAACTACACATAAACAAGATCCCACAAAACACAGTGGGGAAATGGCTGCCTAAATATTATCCCCAATCAGAGACAACGATAAACAGCTGCCTCTGATTGGGAACCCATACCATGTCTGGTTATCTGGTCACTGAACCTGAGTGACCAAGAGGATGAGTCCAGCGAAGGAAACCTGAGACAGTGTGTGTGTGTGTGTTAAAGTGATCACGCTTCACTGTAACGTCAGGGCTCAGTGCCAACAGCACCTTCCCGCTCACTGCCAGTTTAAAAGGAATGATTTAAATGTTGCCTTTTGCAGCTCACCTCCTCCCCCTCCTCTTTACCTATCCTCCTTCCCCTGTCAGATTTATGGGTGTTATTTTTAATATCATCTTTTAAATACATGTATGAGATTTACATGGTCGACGGCTTCCCGTTTTGGACTGGTGTCACAGTTTGACACAGTGAGAGAGATAGAGGGGGAGAGAAAGAGGTGGGGGAGAGGGTAGAGAGAGAGAGATAGAGAGAGAGGGAGAGAGAGAGAGAGAGAGAGAGAGAGAGAGAGAGAGAGAGAGAGAGAGAGAGAGAGAGAGAGAGAGAGAGAGAGAGAGAGAGAGAGAGAGAGAGGGGAGAGAGAGAGACCCTGAGGAATAAAGGAGGATCTGCAGAAGTGTCCCCCTTTAGTGATCTACGGCCACAGCACCTGTGGAATCTCAAACTTGTTTTCATTCGCTTGTGAAGAAAGTGTGTGTGCGTGTGTGCGTGTGTGCGTGTGTATGTGTTGTGGGGACAAGAAGTCCAAACATTTGACCAACTGGTGTCAGGATAAGGATACGTTTTCAGGTTAAGGTTAGAGTTAGAATTAAGGTTAAGGTTAGGGTAAGGGTTATGGGTTAGGGAAAATAGCATTTTACCCCACAAGGTTAGTTGTAGTGTGTGTGTGTGTGTGTGTGTGTGCTTTCATGCATGTGTGTGTGTGCTTTCATGCATGTGTGTGTGTGTGCTTTCATGCATGTGTGTGTGTGTGCTTTCATGCATGTGTGTGTGTGACAAATAATCCCCGATGACCTCCTGGTCTCTATCCCAACACTCCCTCCTTCCCAGCAGGCACTTGGAGAGGCTCAGTCTGTCAGGGATAATGAGGCTGAGATAACGACACAACAGCTGATGTCATAAAATGAGACAGACAGAGCAGCTTGAGATATTACTGTGCAGCACATGTTCTGATGATTTTTAGGGGCGTTGGACTCAACAACACTACTAATAAGATGTTTAGGGTGAGAGGGTTTGATCATTTTCAAACAGATATGGTTTTGTCTTCCTGAGTTGCTTATATGTGGGCCTCGTGGGTCCGCTCTGTGTTCATTTCCCACATTGGAATTTAATTCAACACATAACTCTTGTTTCTTGCTCTCTACTGAATAGTACTTCAACAATCAGATGTGTCATTCTGGGCATAAGGAGGATTGTCCTTGGGTCAGATCACAAACAGCTGGTTGATGGTCCAAGTCCAGCACCGCTAGAGCCTCTCTCTACACCAAGGCTGGGTTCATCAAATCAAATCAGATGTATTTATAAAGCCCTTCGTACATCAGCTGATATCTCAAAGTGCTGTACAGAAACCCAGCCTAAAACCCCAAACAGCAAGTAATGCAGGTGTTGAAGCACGTTGGCTAGGAAAAACTCCCTAGAAAGGCCAAAACCTAGGAAGAAACCTAGAGAGGAACCAGGCTATGAGGGTGGCCAGTCCTCTTCTGGCTGTGCGGGTGGAGATTATAACAGAACATGGCCAAGATGTTAAAATGTTCATAAATGACCAGCATGGTCAAATAATAGGTCTGGGACAGGTAGCACGTCCGTTGAACAGGTCATGATTCCATAGCCGCAGGCAGAACAGTTGAAACTGGAGCAGCAGCACGGCCAGGTGGACTGGGGACAGCAAGGAGTCATCATGCCAGGTAGTCCTACCTAATCACCACACACAACAAAAAACTTGTTTTACAATTGAAAATGTAAATAAAAATGTCTTATTGTCCAGCTAGTCCTTCCCTGTTTCAGTCTGTTTTCTTGTGTTTGGTGCCCAATGAACAGTGAACCCAGCAGTCTGTTTTCTTCTGTTTGGTGCCTATTGAACAGTGAACCCAGCAGTCTGTTTTCTTCTGTTTGGTGCCTAATGAACAGTGAACCCAGCAGTATGTTTTCTTCTGTTTGGTGCCTGATGAACAGTGAACCCAGCAGTCTGTTTTCTTCTGTTTGGTGCCTAATGAACAGTGAACCCAGCAGTCTGTTTTCTTCTGTTTGGTGCCTAATGAACAGTGAACCCAGCAGTCTGTTTTCTTCTGTTTGGTGCCTACTGAACAGTGAACCCAGCAGTCTGTTTTCTTCTGTTTGGTGCCTAATGAACAGTGAACCCAGCAGTCTGTTTTCTTCTGTTTGGTGCCTAATGAACAGTGAACCCAGCAGTCTGTTTTCTTCTGTTTGGTGCCTACTGACCAGTGAACCCAGCAGTCTGTTTTCTTCTGTTTGGTGCCTACTGAACAGTGAACCCAGCAGTCTGTTTTCTTCTGTTTGGTGCCTACTGAACAGTGAACCCAGCAGTCTGTTTTCTTCTGTTTGGTGCCTGATGAACAGTGAACCCAGCAGTCTGTTTTCTTCTGTTTGGTGCCTAATGAACAGTGAACTCAGCAGTCTGTTTTCTTCTGTTTGGTGCCTACTGAACAGTGAACCCAGCAGTCTGTTTTCTTCTGTTTGGTGCCTACTGAACAGTGAACCCAGCAGTCTGTTTTCTTCTGTTTGGTGCCTGATGAACAGTGAACCCAGCAGTCTGTTTTCTTCTGTTTGGTGCCTAATGAACAGTGAACCCAGCAGTCTGTTTTATTCTGTTTGGTGCCTACTGAACAGTGAACCCAGCAGTCTGTTTTCTTCTGTTTGGTGCCTACTGAACAGTGAACCCAGCAGTCTGTTTTCTTCTGTTTGGTGCCTAATGAACAGTGAACCCAGCAGTCTGTTTTCTTCTGTTTGGTGCCTAATGAACAGTGAACCCAGCAGTCTGTTTTCTTCTGTTTGGTGCCTAATGAACAGTGAACCCAGCAGTCTGTTTTATTCTGTTTGGTGCCTAATGAACAGTGAACCCAGCAGTCTGTTTTCTTCTGTTTGGTGCCTAATGAACAGTGAACCCAGCAGTCTGTTTTCTTCTGTTTGGTGCCTAATGAACAGTGAACCCAGCAGTCTGTTTTCTTCTGTTTGGTGCCTAATGAACAGTGAACCCAGCAGTCTGTTTTCTTCTGTTTGGTGCCTAATGAACAGTGAACCCAGCAGTCTGTTTTCTTCTGTTTGGTGCCTAATGAACAGTGAACCCAGCAGTACTATCAGTCAGGACTGGAAGCTATCCCAGGTTCTTATCGTCAGACCGGATTGTTTCAGGGCCGCAGCTTCTCGGACAGAGGAGAGCTCTGGGGCTGCATCTTGGGGAGGAGGGAGGAGAGCCCTGAGGGTGCAGACTGCAGCCGGGAGACTCACCGCTGCTGACAAAGGGAGGTAAATTAGTTAGGGTGTGAGGGAACAAACTACAGCGTTATCACTGTCTGTCCTTCTGGGAGCTTGCAGATAATAAACAACTCTGATAACGTCTTGTAAGTCTGTTCAGGTTTGTAGACAGGCAACCAAAACTGGGGTTTCTGTCAGTGTGGTTCACAGTGTTTTATTCAGGCCTTTGGTATGATAGTTATACTCCAATGTGGGGAATTATACTCCAATGTGGGGAATTATACTCCAATGTGGGGAATTATACTCCAATGTGGGGAATTATACTCCAATGTGGGGAATTATACTCCAATGTGGGGAATTATACTCCAATGTAGGGAATTATACTCCAATGTGGGGAATTATACTCCAATGTGGGGAATTATACTCCAATGTGGGGAATTATACTCCAATGTGGGAATTATACTCCAATGTGGGGAATTATACTCCAATGTGGGGAATTATACTCCAATGTGGGGAATTATACTCCAATGTGGGGAATTATACTCCAATGTGGGGAATTATACTCCAATGTAGGGAATGAAACTCCAATGTGGGGAATTATACTCCAATGTGGGGAATTATACTCCAATGTGGGGAATTATACTCCAATGTGGGGAATTATACTCCAATGTGGGGAATTATACTCCAATGTAGGGAATTATACTCCAATGTGGGGAATTATACTCCAATGTGGGGAATTATACTCCAATGTGGGGAATTATACTCCAATGTGGGGAATTATACTCCAATGTGGGGAATTATACTCCAATGTAGGGAATGAAACTCCAATGTGGGGAATTATACTCCAATGTGGGGAATTATACTCCAATGTGGGGAATTATACTCCAATGTGGGGAATTATACTCCAATGTGGGGAATTATACTCCAATGTAGGGAATTATTGTCATGCAGGTGAAAGAGGACCCAAAAGCGACTTAACAGAAACAGAGTTTATTTAAGTCCAAACAGGGAATAACAGAAATCCTCTAGTCTGTAGAGGGGAATTACTGGAGAAGCGGCCACAGACTGCAGGTCGCTTCGGGTAGGCGCAGGCCGTAGTAGACAGAGACACCTGCTCACACGCAGCATCTGATGAAGGCAAAAAACACGACAGGACAGGGCGATACACAATCACAGCAAAAACACGACAGGACAGGGCGAAACGCAATCACAGCATGGTGAATACTAAACAAGGAACCGACGGGACAGGAACGGAACACAAAGGAATAAATAGGGACTCCAATCAGGGGAAAGGATCGGGAACAGGTGTGGGAAGACTAAATGATGATTAGGGGAATAGGAACAGCTGGGAGCAGGAACGGAACGATAGAGAGAAGAGAGAGCGAGAGAGTGAGAGAGGGAGGGGGAGAGAGAGGGATAGAAAGAGGGAAAGGACCTAATAAGACCAGCAGAGGGAAACGAATAGAATGGGGAGCACAGGGACAAGACATGATAATAAATGACAAACATGACAGTACCCCCCCACTCACCGAGCGCCTCCTGGCGCACTCGAGAGGAATCCTGGCGGCAACGGAGGAAATCATCGATGAGTGAACGGTCCAGCACGTCCCGAGACGGAACCCAACTCCTCTCCTCAGGACCGTAACCCTCCCAATCCACAAGGTATTGGTGACCCCGTCCCGAGAACGCATGTCCATGATCTTATGTACCTTGTAAATAGGTGCGCTCTCGACAAGGACGGGAGGGGGGAGGAAGACGAACGGGGTGCGAAGAAAGGGCTTAACACAGGAGACATGGAAGACAGGATGGACGCGACGAAGATGTCGCGGAAGAAGCAGTCGCACAGCGACAGGACTGACGACCTGGGAGACACGGAACGGACCAATGAACCATGGAGTCAACTTACGAGAAGCTGTCGTAAGAGGAAGGTTGCGAGTGGAAAGCCACACTCTCTGGCCGCAACAATACCTTGGACTCTTAATCCTGCGTTTATTGGCGGCTCTCACAGTCTTCCCCGCAGACAAAGGCAGACCGGTAATGAAGTCTAAGGCGATGTGAGACCATGGTCGAGAAGGAATGGGAGCGGTCTGAGACGACCGGCAGGAGGAGAGTTACCCGACTTAGTCTGCGCGCGCAGTCCGAACAAGCAGCCACGAAACGGCGCGTGTCACGCTCCTGAGTCGGCCACCAAAAGCGCTGGCGAATAGACGCAAGAGTGCCTCCAACACCGGGATGACCAGCTAACTTGGCAGAGTGAGCCCACTGAAGAACAGCCAGACGAGTGGAAACAGGAACGAAAAGGAGGTTACTAGGACAAGCGCGACGCAGTGTGCGTGAGTGCTTGCTTAACCTGTCTTTCAATTCCCCAGACTGTTAACCCGACAACACGCCCATAAGGAAGAATCCCCTCGGGATCAGTAGAAGCCACAGAAGAACTAAACAGACGGGATAAGGCATCAGGCTTGGTGTTCTTGCTACCCGGACGGTAAGAAATCACAAACTCGAAACGAGCGAAAAACAACGCCCAACGAGCTTGACGGGCATTAAGTCGTTTGGCAGAACGGATGTACTCAAGGTTCTTATGGTCTGTCCAAACGACAAAAGGAACGGTCGCCCCCTCCAACCACTGTCGCCATTCGCCTAGGGCTAAGCGGATGGCGAGCAGTTCACGGTTACCCACATCATAGTTGCGCTCAGATGGCGACAGGCGATGAGAAAAATAAGCGCAAGGATGAACCTTATCGTCAGACTGGAAGCGCTGGGATAGAATGGCTCCCACGCCTACCTCTGAAGCGTCAACCTCGACAATGAATTGTCTAGTGACGTCAGGAGTAACGAGGATAGGAGCGGACGTAAAACGTTCTTTTAGAAGATCAAAAGCTCCCTGGGCGGAACCGGACCACTTAAAACACGTCTTGACAGAAGTAAGAGCTGTGAGAGGGGCAGCAACTTGACCGAAATTACGAATGAAACGCCGATAGAAATTAGCGAAACCTAAAAAGCGCTGCAACTCGACACGTGACCTTGGAACGGGCCAATCACTGACAGCTTGGACCTTAGCGGAATCCATCTGAATGCCTTCAGCGGAAATAACGGAACCGAGAAAAGTAACGGAGGAGACATGAAAAGAGCACTTCTCAGCCTTTACGTAGAGACAATTCTCTAAAGGCGCTGTAGAACACGTCGAACGTGCTGAACATGAATCTCGAGTGACGGAGAAAAAATCAGGATATCGTCAAGATAGACAAAAACAAAGATGTTCAGCATGTCTCTCAGAACATCATTAACTAATGCCTGAAAAACAGCTGGCGCATTGGCGAGACCGAACGGCAGAACCCGGTACTCAAAATGCCCTAACAGAGTGTTAAACGCCGTTTTCCACTCGTCCCCCTCTCTGATGCGCACGAGATGGTAAGCGTTACGAAGGTCCAACTTAGTAAAGCACCTGGCTCCCTGCAGAATCTCGAAGGCTGATGACATAAGGGGAAGCGGATAACGATTCTTAACCGTTATGTCATTCAGCCCTCGATAATCCACGCAGGGGCGCAGAGTACCGTCCTTCTTCTTAACAAAAAAGAACCCCGCCCCGGCCGGAGAGGAAGAAGGCACTATGGTACCGGCGTCAAGAGACACAGACAAATAATCCTCGAGAGCCTTACGTTCGGGAGCCGACAGAGAGTATAGTCTACCTCGAGGAGGAGTGGTCCCCGGAAGGAGATCAATACTACAATCATACGACCGGTGAGGAGGAAGGGAGTTGGCTCGGGACCGACTGAAGACCGTGCGCAGATCATGATATTCCTCCGGCACTCCTGTCAAATCGCCAGGTTCCTCCTGAGAAGTAGGGACAGAAGAAACGGGAGGGATGGCAGACATTAAACACTTCACATGACAAGAAACGTTCCAGGATAGGATAGAATTACTAGACCAATTAATAGAAGGATTATGACATACTAGCCAGGGATGACCCAAAACAACAGGTGTAAACGGTGAACGGAAAATCAAAAAAGAAATAGTCTCACTGTGGTTACCAGATACTGTGAGAGTTAAAGGTAGTGTCTCAAATTTGATACTGGGAAGATGACTACCATCTAAGGCAAACATGGGCGTAGGCTTGTCTAACGGTCTGAAAGGAATGTTATGTTTCGAACCCATGCTTCGTCCATGAAACAACCCTCAGCCCCAGAGTCAATCAAGGCACTGCATGTAGCACCCGAACCGGTCCAGCGTAGATGGACCGACATAGTAGTACAAGATCTAGATGAAGAGACCTGAGTAGTAGCGCTCACCAGTAGCCCTCCGCTTACTGATGGGCTCTGGCCTCTTACTGGACATGAATTAACAAAATGTCCAGCAACTCCGCAATAGAGGCACAGGCGGTTGGTGATCCTCCGTTCCTCTCCTTAGTCGAGATGCGAATCCCTCCCAGCTGCATGGGCTCAGTCTCTGAGCCAGAGGAGGGAGATGGTTGCGATGCGGAGCAGGGAAACACCGTTGATGCGAGCTCTTCCACGAGCCCGGTGACGAAGATCTACCCGTCGTTCTATGCGGATGGCGAGAGCAATCAAAGAGTCCACATCTGAAGGAACCTCCCGGGAGAGAATCTCATCCTTAACCACTGCGTGGAGTCCTCCAGAAAACGAGCGAGCAGCGCCGGCTCGTTCCACTCACTAGAGGCAGCAAGAGTGCGAAACTCAATAGAATAATCCGTTATGGACCGTTCACCTTGGCATAAGGAAGCCAGGGCCCTAGAAGCCTCCTACCAAAAACTGAACGGTCAAAAACCCGAATCATCTCCTCTTTAAAGTTCTGGAACTTGTTAGAGCAATCAGCCCTTGCCTCCCAGATAGCTGTGCCCCATTCTCGAGCCCGGCCAGTAAGGAGTGAAATGACGTAAGCAACCCGAGCTCTCTCTAGAGTATGTGTTGGGTTGGAGAGAGAACACAATCTCACACTGCGTGAGAAAGGAGCGGCACTCAGTGGGCTGCCCGGAGTAGCAAGGTGGGTTATTAACCCTAGGTTCTGGAGACTCGGCAGGCCAGGAAGTAACAGGTGGCACGAGACGTAGACTCTGGAACTGTCCAGAGAGGTCGGAAACCTGAGCGGCCAGGTTCTCCACGGCATGGCGAGCAGCAGACAATTCCTGCTCGTGTCTGCCGAGCATGGCTCCTTGGATCTTGACGGCAGTGTAACGAGCGTCTGAAGTCGCTGGGTCCATTCCTTGGTCGGTTCCTTCTGTCATGCAGGTGAAAGAGGACCCAAAAAGCGACTTAACAGAAACAGAGTTTATTTAAGTCCAAACAGGGAATAACAGAAATCCTCTAGTCTGTAGAGGGGAATTACTGGAGAAGCGGCCACAGACTGCAGGTCGCTGAAACAATAGGGACTCCAATCAGGGGAAAGGATCGGGAACAGGTGTGGGAAGACTAAATGATGATTAGGGGAATAGGAACAGCTGGGAGCAGGAACGGAACGATAGAGAGAAGAGAGAGCGAGAGAGTGAGAGAGGGAGGGGGAGAGAGAGGGATAGAAAGAGGGAAAGGACCTAATAAGACCAGCAGAGGGAAACGAATAGAATGGGGAGCACAGGGACAAGACATGATAATAAATGACAAACATGACAATTATACTCCAATGTGGGGAATTATACTCCAATGTGGGGAATTATACTCCAATGTGGGGAATTATACTCCAATGTGGGGAATTATACTCCAATGTGGGGAATTATACTCCAATGTGGGGAATTATACTCCAATGTGGGGAATGAAAATTATAAACTGGATGGTAAACCACAATTATGACAAAACATACATTTTTACTGCTCTAATTACATTGGTAACCCATTCATAATAGAAATAAACCAACTCTGGGATTCGTGGTATATGGCCAATATACCACGGATAAGGGCTGTATCCAGGCACTCCGTGTTGCGTCATGCGCAACCCTTAACCGTATTGCTTTATCAAATCAAATCAAATTTTATTTGTCACATACACATGGTTAGCAGATGTTAATGTGAGTGTAGCGAAATGCTTGTGCTTCTAGTTCCGACAATGCAGTAATAACCAACAAGTAATCTAACTAACAATTCCAAAACTACTGTCTTATACACAGTGTAAGGGGATAAAGAATATGTACATAAAGATATATGAATGAGTGATGGTACAGAGCAGCATAGGCAAGATACAGTAGATGGTATCGAGTACAGTATATACATATGAGATGAGTATGTAAACAAAGTGGCATAGTTAAAGTGGCTAGTGATACATGTATTACGTAAGGATGCAGTAGATGATATAGAGTACAGTATATTTTCGTATGCATATGAGATGAATAATGTAGGGTATGTAACATTATATTAGGTAGCATTGTTTAAAGTGGCTAGTGATATATTTTACATCATTTCCCATCAATTCCCATTATTAAAGTGGCTGGAGTTGAGTCAGTGTCAGTGTGTTGGCAGCAGCCACTCAATGTTAGTGGTGGCTGTTTAACAGTCTGATGGCCTTGAGATAGAAGCTGTTTTTCAGTCTCTTGGTCCCAGCTTTGATGCACCTGTACTGACCTCGCCTTCTGGATGATAGCGGGGTGAACAGGCAGTGGCTCAGGTGGTTGTTGTCCTTGATGATCTTTATGGCCTTCCTGTAACATCGGGTGGTGTAGGTGTCCTGGAGGGCAGGTAGTTTGCCCCCGGTGATGCGTAGTGCAGACCTCACTACCCTCCTAACGGTTGTGGGCGGAGCAGTTGCCGTACCAGGCGGTGATACAGCCCGACAGGATGCTCTCGATTGTGCATCTGTAGAAGATTGTGAGTGCTTTTGGTGACAAGCCGTATTTCTTCAGCCTCCTGAGGTTGAAGAGGCGCTGCTGCGCCTTCTTCACGATGCTGTCTGTGTGAGTGGACCAATTCAGTTTGTCTGTGATGTGTATGCCGAGGAACTTAAAACTTACTACCCTCTCCACTACTGTTCCATCGATGTGGATAGGGGGGTGTTCCCTCTGCTGTTTCCTGAAGTCCACAATGATCTCCTTAGTTTTGTTGACGTTGAGTGTGAGGTTATTTTCCTGACACCACACTCCGAGGGCCCTCACCTCCTACCTGTAGGCCGTCTCGACGTTGTTGGTAATCAAGCCTACCACTGTTGTGTCGTCCGCAAACTTGATGATTGAGTTGGAGGCGTGCGTGGCCACGCAGTCGTGGGTGAACAGGGAGTACAGGAGAGGGCTCAGAACGCACCCTTGTGGGGCCCCAGTGTTGAGGATCAGCGGGGTGGAGATGTTGTTGCCTACCCTCACCACCTGGGGGCGGCCCGTCAGGAAGTCCAGTACCCAGTTGCACAGAGCGGGGTCGAGACCCAGGGTCTCGAGCTTGATGTCGAGCTTGGAGGGTACTATGGTGTTGAATGCCGAGACATCCTGGTCCGTGACTGGGCTGGATTTCTTCTTGTAGTCCGTGATTGACTGTAGACCCTGCCACATGTCTCTTGTGTCTGAGCCGTTGAATTGAGATTCTACTTTGTCTCTATACTGACGCTTAGCTTGTTTGATAGCCTTGCGGAGGGAATAGCTGCACTGTTTGTATTCGGTCATGTTACCAGTCACCTTGCCCTGATTAAAAGCATGAACATGTGGTTCGCGCTTTCAGTTTCACGCGAATGCTGCCATCAATCCACGGTTTCTGGTTAGGGAATGTTTTAATCGTTGCTATGGGAACGACATGGGAACGACATCTTCAACGCACATTCTAATGAACTCGCACACCGAATCAGCGTATTCGTCAATGTTGTTATACTCCAATGTGGGGACAACGTGCAGAGAGAGGAGAGGACCCACGAGGCTCACCTTTAAGCAGAAAGACAAAAAC
Organism: Oncorhynchus gorbuscha; assembly: GCF_021184085.1. Lineage (NCBI taxonomy): Eukaryota > Metazoa > Chordata > Actinopteri > Salmoniformes > Salmonidae > Oncorhynchus > Oncorhynchus gorbuscha. The sequence goes on from NW_025747132.1 coordinate 13,127, forward strand.
AATAGCTGTTTACAGATGATCAAACCCTGTCACCCTAAACATCCTATTAGTAGTGTTGTTGAGTCCAACGCCCCTAAAAAACATCACAACATTTGCTGCACAGTAATATCTCAAGCTGCTCTGTCTGTCTCATTTTATGACATCAGCTGTTGTGTCGTTATCTCAGCCTCATTATCCCTGACAGACTGAGCCTCTCCAAGTGCCTGTTGGGAAGGAGGGAGAGTTGGGATAGAGACCAGGAGGTCAGCTAGTGCACAGCTGATTCAAATAATAAAAGCTTGATGATGAGTTGGTTTGAATCAGCTGTGTAGTACCAGGGTAAAAAACAGAATGTGCACCGAGGGAGGCCCCAGGACTGTGTTTTGGGAAACTCGGAGGTCAACTGGCCTCTTAGAGAAAGTCCATAGAGAGATCTGGCTTATAGAGGTGCAACACAGGCCTGTACATCATGACAACGTTACAGCCTTCCCCCACTCCCAACACATCACACAAACGCTATATGCATGTATTTTCCCCAAATTGGAGACCAACCCTTCTTGTGTGTATTATAACATGTATTGAAAGTTTGCAGTGACTTTTCATTTGGAAATTGTGTGCCTTTTCACTTTGCATAATTTACCTTGGATTGCTGTCTTCTCTTTATTCATACATGTATTGTAGACTCCACCCCCTTGGCTGGTCTCTTTGGAGATGGGAGTTGGCCCAGATCTTCCATATCTTGGCCTCATTAACTAACGTGCAACCTGAACTTCAGAAAACGGTTCACTATGGAGCTGCTGCTGGAGGAGGAGGAAGTCCACGTCGAACTGCTGTCGCCGCCGCCACTCCTCTACTGGACCACGTCACACCCTGCTGTCACTCCCTCTACTACACCACGTCACACCCTGCTGTCACTCCCTCTGCTACCGTCTACTGGACCACGTCACACCCTGCTGTCACTCTCTCTGTTACCGTCTACTGGACCACGTCACACCCTGCTGTCACTCCCTCTACTACCGTCTACTGGACCATGTCACACCCTGCTGTCACTCCCTCTACTGGACCACGTCACACCCTGCTGTCACTCTCTCTGCTACCGTCTACTGGACCACGTCACACCCTGCTGTCACTCTCTCTGCTACCGTCTACTGGACCACGTCACACCCTGCTGTCACTCTCTCTGCTACCCTACTGGACCACGTCACACCCTGCTGTCACTCTCTCTGCTACCGTCTACTGGACCACGTCACACCCTGCTGTCACTCTCTCTGCTACCGTCTACTGGACCACGTCACACCCTGCTGTCACTCTCTCTACTACCGTCTACTGGACCACGTCACACCCTGCTGTCACTCCCTCTACTACCGTCTACTGGACCACGTCACACCCTGCTGTCACTCTCTCTGTTACCGTCTACTGGACCACGTCACACCCTGCTGTCACTCCCTCTACTACCGTCTACTGGACCACGTCACACCCTGCTGTCACTCCCTCTACTACCGTCTACTGGACCACGTCACACCCTGCTGTCACTCCCTCTACTCACACCCTGCTGTCACTCCCTCTACTGGACCACGTCACACCCTGCTGTCACTCCCTCTACTACCGTCTACTGGACCACGTCACACCCTGCTGTCACTCTCTGCTACCGTCTACTGGACCACGTCACACCCTGCTGTCACTCCCTCTACTACCGTCTACTGGACCACGTCACACCCTGCTGTCACTCCCTCTACTACCGTCTACTGGACCACGTCACACCCTGCTGTCACTCCCTCTACTACCGTCTACTGGACCACGTCACACCCTGCTGTCACTCTCTCTGTTACCGTCTACTGGACCACGTCACACCCTGCTGTCACTCCCTCTACTACCGTCTACTGGACCACGTCACACCCTGCTGTCACTCCCTCTACTACCGTCTACTGGACCACGTCACACCCTGCTGTCACTCCCTCTACTACCGTCTACTGGACCACGTCACACCCTGCTGTCACTCCCTCTACTACCGTCTACTGGACCACGTCACACCCTGCTGTCACTACTACCGTCTACTGGACCACGTCACACCCTGCTGTCTACTGGACCACGTCACACCCTGCTGTCACTCCCTCTACTACCGTCTACTGGACCACGTCACACCCTGCTGTCACTCTCTCTACTACCGTCTACTAGACCACGTCACACCCTGCTGTCACTCTCTCTACTACCGTCTACTAGACCACGTCACACCCTGCTGTCACTCTCTCTACTACCGTCTACTAGACCACGTCACACCCTGCTGTCACTCCCTCTACTACCGTCTACTGGACCACGTCACACCCTGCTGTCACTCCCTCTACTACCGTCTACTGGACCACGTCACACCCTGCTGTCACTCCCTCTACTACCGTCTACTGGACCACGTCACACCCTGCTGTCACTCCCTCTACTACCGTCTACTGGACCACGTAACACCCTGCTGTCACTCTCTCTGCTACCGTCTACTGGACCACGTCACACCCTGCTGTCACTCCCTCTACTACCGTCTACTGGACCACGTAACACCCTGCTGTCACTCTACTACCGTCTACTGGACCACGTCACCCTGCTGTCACTCTCTCTGCTACCGTCTACTGGACCACGTCACACCCTGCTGTCACTCCCTCTACTGGACCACTACCCCTGTCTACTGGACCACGTCACACCCTGCTGTCACTCCCTCTACTACCGTCTACTGGACCACGTCACACCCTGCTGTCACTCCCTCTACTGGACCACGTCACACCCTGCTGTCACTCCCTCTACTGGACCACGTCACACCTTGCTGCCACTCCCTCTACTGGACCACGTCACACCCTGCTGTCACTCTCTCTGCTACCGTCTACTGGACCACGTCACACCCTGCTGTCACTCCCTCTACTACCGTCTACTGGACCACGTCACACCCTGCTGTCACTCCCTCTACTACCGTCTACTGGACCACGTCACACCCTGCTGTCACTCCCTCTACTACCGTCTACTGGACCACGTCACACCCTGCTGTCACTCTCTCTGCTACCGTCTACTGGACCACGTCACACCCTGCTGTCACTCTCTCTACTACCGTCTACTAGACCACGTCACACCCTGCTGTCACTCCCTCTACTACCGTCTACTGGACCACTAACACCCTGCTGTCACTCTCTCTACTACCGTCTACTGACCACGTAACACCCTGCTGTCACTCCCTCTACTGGACCACGTCACACCCTGCTGTCACTCCTCTGCTACCGTCTACTGGACCACGTCACACCCTGCTGTCACTCCCTCTACTGGACCACGTCACACCCTGCTGTCACTCTCTGCTACCGTCTACTGGACCACGTCACACCCTGCTGTCACTCCCTCTGCTACCGTCTACTGGACCACGTCACACCCTGCTGTCACTCCCTCTACTACCGTCTACTGGACCACGTCACACCCTGCTGTCACTCCTCTACTACCGTCTACTGGACCACGTCACACCCTGCTGTCACTCCTCTACTACCGTCTACTGGACCACGTCACACCCTGCTGTCACTCACTCCCTCTACTACCGTCTACTGGACCACGTCACACCCTGCTGTCACTCCCTCTACTACCGTCTACTGGACCACGTCACACCCTGCTGTCACTCCCTCTACTACCGTCTACTGGACCACGTCACACCCTGCTGTCACTCCCTCTACTACCGTCTACTGGACCACGTCACACCCTGCTGTCACTCTCTCTGCTACCGTCTACTGGACCACGTCACACCCTGCTGTCACTCCCTCTACTACCGTCTACTGGACCACGTCACACCCTGCTGTCACTCTCTACTACCGTCTACTGGACCACGTCACACCCTGCTGTCACTCTCTCTGCTACCGTCTACTGGACCACGTCACACCCTGCTGTCACTCCCTCTACTGGACCACGTCACACCCTGCTGCCACTCCCTCTACTGGACCACGTCACACCCTGCTGTCACTCCCCTACTACCGTCTACTGGACCACGTCACACCCTGCTGTCACTCCCTCTACTGGACCACGTCACACCCTGCTGTCACTCCCTCTACTGGACCACGTCACACCTTGCTGCCACTCCCTCTACTGGACCACGTCACACCCTGCTGTCACTCTCTCTGCTACCGTCTACTGGACCACGTCACACCCTGCTGTCACTCCCTCTACTACCGTCTACTGGACCACGTCACACCCTGCTGTCACTCCCTCTACTACCGTCTACTGGACCACGTCACACCCTGCTGTCACTCCCTCTACTACCGTCTACTGGACCACGTCACACCCTGCTGTCACTCTCTGCTACCGTCTACTGGACCACGTCACACCCTGCTGTCACTCCTCTACTACCGTCTACTAGACCACGTCACACCCTGCTGTCACTCCCTCTACTACCGTCTACTGGACCACGTAACACCCTGCTGTCACTCTCTCTACTACCGTCTACTGGACCACGTAACACCCTGCTGTCACTCCCTCTACTGGACCACGTCACACCCTGCTGTCACTCCCCTACTGGACCACTACCCTGCTGTCACTCTCTCTGGACCCACGTCACACCCTGCTGTCACTCCCTCTACTGGACCACGTCACACCCTGCTGTCACTCTCTCTGCTACCGTCTACTGGACCACGTCACACCCTGCTGTCACTCTCTCTGCTACCGTCTACTGGACCACGTCACACCCTGCTGTCACTCCCTCTACTGGACCACGTCACACCCTGCTGTCACTCTCTCTACTACCGTCTACTGGACCACGTCACACCCTGCTGTCACCCTGCTGGACCACGTCACACCCTGCTGTCACTCCCTCTACTACCGTCTACTGGACCACGTAACACCCTGCTGTCACTCTCTCTGCTACCGTCTACTGGACCACGTCACACCCTGCTGTCACTCCCTCTACTACCGTCTACTGGACCACGTAACACCCTGCTGTCACTCTCTCTACTACCGTCTACTGGACCACGTCACACCCTGCTGTCACTCTCTCTGCTACCGTCTACTGGACCACGTCACACCCTGCTGTCACTCCCTCTACTGGACCACGTCACACCCTGCTGCCACTCCCTCTACTGGACCACGTCACACCCTGCTGTCACTCATTTACATTTACATTTAAGTCATTTAGCAGACGCTCTTATCCAGAGCGACTTACAACTCCCTCTACTACCGTCTACTGGACCACGTCACACCCTGCTGTCACTCCCTCTACTGGACCACGTCACACCCTGCTGTCACTCCCTCTACTGGACCACGTCACACCTTGCTGCCACTCCCTCTACTGGACCACGTCACACCCTGCTGTCACTCTCTGCTACCGTCTACTGGACCACGTCACACCCTGCTGTCACTCCCTCTACTACCGTCTACTGGACCACGTCACACCCTGCTGTCACTCCCTCTACTGTCACTGGACCACGTCACACCCTGCTGTCACTCCCTCTACTACCGTCTACTGGACCACGTCACACCCTGCTGTCACTCTCTCTGCTACCGTCTACTGGACCACGTCACACCCTGCTGTCACTCTCTCTACTACCGTCTACTGGACCACGTCACACCCTGCTGTCACTCCCTCTACTACCGTCTACTGGACCACGTAACACCCTGCTGTCACTCTCTCTACTACCGTCTACTGGACCACGTAACACCCTGCTGTCACTCCCTCTACTGGACCACGTCACACCCTGCTGTCACTCCCTCTACTGGACCACGTCACACCCTGCTGTCACTCTCTCTGCTACCGTCTACTGGACCACGTCACACCCTGCTGTCACTCCCTCTACTGGACCACGTCACACCCTGCTGTCACTCTCTCTGCTACCGTCTACTGGACCACGTCACACCCTGCTGTCACTCTCTCTGCTACCGTCTACTGGACCACGTAACACCCTGCTGTCACTCTCTCTGCTACCGTCTACTGGACCACGTCACACCCTGCTGTCACTCCCTCTACTACCGTCTACTGGACCACGTAACACCCTGCTGTCACTCTCTCTACTACCGTCTACTGGACCACGTCACACCCTGCTGTCACTCTCTCTGCTACCGTCTACTGGACCACGTCACACCCTGCTGTCACTCCCTCTACTGGACCACGTCACACCCTGCTGCCACTCCCTCTACTGGACCACGTCACACCCTGCTGTCACTCATTTACATTTACATTTAAGTCATTTACAGACGTCTTATCCAGAGCGACTTACAACGTCTACTGGACCACGTCACACCCTGCTGTCACTCCCTCTACTGGACCACGTCACACCCTGCTGTCACTCCCTCTACTGGACCACGTCACACCTTGCTGCCACTCCCTCTACTGGACCACGTCACACCCTGCTGTCACTCTCTCTGCTACCGTCTACTGGACCACGTCACACCCTGCTGTCACTCCCTCTACTACCGTCTACTGGACCACGTCACACCCTGCTGTCACTCCCTCTACTACCGTCTACTGGACCACGTCACACCCTGCTGTCACTCCCTCTACTACCGTCTACTGGACCACGTCACACCCTGCTGTCACTCTCTCTGCTACCGTCTACTGGACCACGTCACACCCTGCTGTCACTCTCTACTACCGTCTACTAGACCACGTCACACCCTGCTGTCACTCCCTCTACTACCGTCTACTGGACCACGTAACACCCTGCTGTCACTCTCTCTACTACCGTCTACTGGACCACGTAACACCCTGCTGTCACTCCCTCTACTGGACCACGTCACACCCTGCTGTCACTCCCTCTACTGGACCACGTCACACCCTGCTGTCACTCTCTCTGCTACCGTCTACTGGACCACGTCACACCCTGCTGTCACTCCCTCTACTGGACCACGTCACACCCTGCTGTCACTCTCTCTGCTACCGTCTACTGGACCACGTCACACCCTGCTGTCACTCCCTCTGCTACCGTCTACTGGACCACGTCACACCCTGCTGTCACTCCCTCTACTACCGTCTACTGGACCACGTCACACCCTGCTGTCACTCCCTCTACTACCGTCTACTGGACCACGTAACACCCTGCTGTCACTCTCTCTACTACCGTCTACTGGACCACGTCACACCCTGCTGTCACTCCCTCTGCTACCATCTACTGGACCACGTCACACCCTGCTGTCACTCTCTCTGCTACCGTCTACTGGACCACGTCACACCCTGCTGTCACTCTCTCTGCTACCGTCTACTGGACCACGTCACACCCTGCTGTCACTCTCTCTACTACCGTCTACTGGACCACGTCACACCCTGCTGTCACTCCCTCTACTACCGTCTACTGGACCACGTCACACCCTGCTGTCACTCTCTCTACTACACCACGTCACACCCTGCTGTCACTCCCTCTGCTACCGTCTACTGGACCACGTCACACCCTGCTGTCACTCCCTCTACTGGACCACGTCACACCCTGCTGTCACTCTCTCTACTACACCACGTCACACCCTGCTGTCACTCCCTCTGCTACCGTCTACTGGACCACGTCACACCCTGCTGTCACTCTCTCTACTACCGTCTACTGGACCACGTCACACCCTGCTGTCACTCCCTCTACTACCGTCTACTGGACCACGTCACACCCTGCTGTCACTCCCTCTGCTACCGTCTACTGGACCACGTCACACCCTGCTGTCTCTACTACCGTCTACTGGACCACGTCACACCCTGCTGTCACTCTCTGCTACCGTCTACTGGACCACGTCACACCCTGCTGTCACTCCCTCTACTACCGTCTACTGGACCACGTCACACCCTGCTGTCACTCCCTCTGCTACCGTCTACTGGACCACGTCACACCCTGCTGTCTCTCTCTGCTACCGTCTACTGGACCACGTCACACCCTGCTGTCACTCCCTCTACTGGACCACGTCACACCCTGCTGTCACACTCTCTGTTATCGTCTACTGGACCACGTCACACCGGCCACCATGACCTTGTAACCAGAGGAGGACCATACAAGTGTGAGTATGGGAGAATATGTCTGTTCACAATGGCTCCCTGCTCATGCATGTTTTCCTGTCGTCTGGACTGGACCGGATCATGGGCTGAGTGCTACATAAGCTTGATGACCACAGAAAATGAGGAACGACTGCCAAACCACTACCAACGAACGAACTAATGAACAAATGAACGAACTAATTAGCAAACGTACTAATGGAAGATATGAAACTGACGGGTGGCTCATCTTAACTACCCAGCAGCATGGACTCTCTCTGGGACTGAACGTATGTTTGGTATGAACGTGTGTGTGACTGGTGTGACTCCGAGATACATGTTTTATTAAAAACCCTTAAAACCTTCATAACCTGGCTTGTGTGGTGGCCTGGGATCTTAGAACGTGTTTTTGACACACACACACACAAACTCTGTGCACATGTTTGCATATATAGGCACACACATGCATACACACACAATCACACAAATCCATACGTGTGCACGCACACACACACACACCCTTCCTCCGCCCCTCATTTACATTTACATTTACATTTAAGTCATTTAGCAGACGCTCTTATCCAAAGCGACTTACAAATTGGTGCATTCACCCTATGACATCCAGTGGAACAGTCACTTTACAATAGTGCATCTAAAACTTAACACCCCCCTTCCTCCGCCACTCACACACATACACACACCCTTCCTCCGCCACTCACACACATACACACACCCTTCCTCCACCACTCACACACATACACACACCTCCATGTTAACATTCACCAACTTCCTCCAAACCCCCAGCCATGGAGATTGAAAAAGATGGATCCCCGTCAAAGATCTGCCCCCATTGGTTGATAGGCCCAGATGATTGCAGGCCACAATTCAGCCATTAGCCGGTCTCTTGGCAACTGTCACCCAGCACTGGCTTTGATGACAGCCCAGCCAACTATGTGATGTGTCCAGAATGCTGATGCTCAGCTGTGGAGGTCCTATGTTATATAGACGCTCTTCCTTTCCAACAAACCTCAAGGTCTTTACATCATCTCTCTTTGCTGTTGTGTTTTGTTTGTTGCTTTGTTCTTGTGGGGGAAAGGAGGGATACAGATGGGGTTTAGGGTAATAAAACTAGTTGCCAATCAATGAGAGTGGAATGAGTGTGCAGTGTGAAATTTGTCTTTAGAGGGGGTCTGTTCCAACTTAGTATTTTACATTGTTTTGCAGTGGCATGATGCTAAGACCCGTGAGAATTTGCTGTGGAATTCGATCTCCCTTCGTCCCTGTATGTATTTCAGTTGTGTAGTGTATATGCTACATTGGTTGTGTTATAGATGTAATCGTCAATTTCTCCATGTTATCGAGGCTCTTTTTGGAACTCAAACAAAACATTCTTCCATCATCTACTATTGTGATAGTGGGTTGATGAGAGCTAAGAGCTACAGGACATCTAAGCAGCAGTACCATTGAGGTATCATATCTTAATAAATGTCATTTTCTGCCTTCATATTTTACAACATACCAAAACCTCATATATATACGAATGCTAAACTTTGACAAGAGATCCAGTAATCTTGGACAGAGAACCATAACATTCACAGTATAAGGTAATATACAGGGAGGGAGAGAGAGAGGGAGAGAGAGAGAGAGAGGGGTTTAGGGTTGGGGAGAAGAGAGGAGAGGAAGAGGAAGAGAGATACGAAGACAGAGAGAAGGGGAGAGGAAGAGAGGGAGAGAGACAGAGGGACAGAGAGAAAGGGAGAGAGGGGTTGGGGTTGGGGTGGGGAGAGGAAGAGAGATACGAAGACAGAGAGAAGGAGAGAGGAAGAGGGAGAGAGACAGAGGGACAGAGAGAAAGGGAGAGAGGGGTTGGGGTTGGGGAGGGGAGAGGAAGAGGGATACAAAGACAGAGAGAAGGAGAGAGGAAGAGGGAGAGAGCCAGAGGGACAGAGAGAAAGGGAGAGAGGGGTTGGGGTTGGGGTGGGGAGAGGAAGAGAGATACAAAGACAGAGAGAAGGAGAGAGGAAGAGGGAGAGAGAGAGACAGATAGTGAACAGTCAAACAGAATCCATGACATGTAGTCATTAAGGTAATTAATAACATTTAATTGCATGTGACCTTCCTGTTATTGCCCACCCTAAAACAAGCTAAACAACATGAAATTTAAGATACATTGCAATCAACCAGTATTGTTTGTGTAACGTTTCTATATACAGTTTATAAATCCATCATAAGGGGCACATTAAGAGCTTAGAATGTATAAATAGGCTATTTCTCAAACTCAAGCGGTACTTTCGGAGCGTATTCATAAATGGATTGATTCAGATACGTTTCATTATAAAGAGAGATTTTTTTTAACCGAGAGACTTGGAAGGGGATGGTAATTTGCCATGGAAATATTGCCTCTGTCGACAAAAGAAAAATATACATGTTTCATTTTGGGAAATCAGAGTACAGAACATGAGTGGCCTGCCAGTGCTGCAGCAGTAATAACCAAATGATTGGCCCTGGCAGGAAATGACACGTGTGTCGTTCCTGGACATCACAGGGTGGCGATGACATGCCCAAAACGCACCTTGCCAGGATCAACAAAGGCGCACGAATCTTCTTATGGGTGTCACAGGTTAAAGAGCAGGAGGAGGTTGGCAGAAGTTTCTTTCCCTCATTATTTCCATCTATTCTCTCCTCGCTTAAAAAATCCTCAGCCCATCACTAATAGCCAAGATATCCAACAAATCACTGTTCTATGGGCCAACCTGGACAGTCAACCTGGACAGCCAACCTGGACAGTCAACCTGGACAGTCAACCTGGACAGTCAACCTGGACAGTCAACCTGGACAGCCAACCTGGACAGTCAACCTGGACAAGACAGTCAACCTGGACAGCCAACCTGGACAGTCAACCTGGACAGGACAGCCAACCTGGACAGTCAACCTGGACAGACAGTCAACCTGGACAGCCAACCTGGACAGTCAACCTGGACAGTCAACCTGGACAGCCAACCTCAACCTGGACAGTCAACCTGGACAGTCAACCTGGAGTCAGCCAACCTGGACAGTCAACCTGGACAGTCAACCTGGACAGTCAACCTGGACAGTCAACCTGGACAGTCAACCAAGCCAACCTGGACAGCCAACCTGGACAGTCAACCTGGACAGCCAACCTGGACAGACAACCTGGACAGTCAACCTGACAGTCAACCTGGACAGCCAACCTGGACAGACAACCTGGAGTCAGCCAACCTGACAGTCAACCTGGATAGCCAACCTGGACAGCCAACCTGGACAGTCAACCTGGACAGCCAACCTGGACATTCAACCTGGACAGCCAACCTGGACAGCCAACCTGGACAGCCAACCTGGATAGCCAACCTGGACAGCCAACCTGGATGGCCAACCTGGACAGCCAACCTGGACGGTCAACCTGGGCCAACCCGGACGGCCAACCCGGACGGCCAACCCGGGAGGAGCCAACCCGGACAGCCAACCCGGACAGCCAGCAGTCAACCCGGACAGTCAACCCGGACAGCCAACCCGGACAGCCAACCCGGACAGCCAACCCGGACAGACAACCTGGAGCAGCCAACCCGACAGACAGCCTGGATCTCCATGGTTATGTGTTCCAGACTGTAGGTTAGTTGTCCAGGTAAAATGCGATGGATGATTAGGACTATTATGGGGTGCTTTGAAAGTAGGCACATACTGGGGTACTCTGAAATATACAGTAAGGGGGCACCAAGTTGATTAAATGTGGGTCTGTGTGTGGAGTGAATAGGGACTTCCCCCAATAGGCCAGCATCCCTTGAGGATGGCAGCAGCCGACATGTTGGGGCCGGCTTAAATATTGAATTCAATACATATAAAATACTAAAGCTAGAACAACATTTGTTTTATTAACCCCAATAGGCTACATGCAGTACAGTCCAATATGTCTGTGTTGAAGACTAAGCGATGTC